>NC_044908.1:79691057-79991057 GCF_001633185.2 Quercus lobata
AACTATACTAAGTATTGGATTGTGCAAATTTGTAAATAAGTTCAAAAGATATCAAATTAATATTTTTAATTTATTGATAAATATAAATATTAAGTTTGTGGTAAAATTATATATAATTTTTTACAATACAACATATGTGAATCTAATTATTAAAAGTTCATAAATGAAAACTATTTTACCTAATTAACTCCAATAATATAATTTCAACTATATAATTTATAAATGAATTATTTGCATAGATTTGTAAAGAGGTAAAATTTTTAGTAGTAGTGTATACTATAAATGAGAACATAATAAGTTAATCAAGTAGTTTGTGAATAAATTTTAGCTTGTTCAACCAAAAAATGAGCTAAGTTTGAACAAGTAATCGTTTGTTGATGAGCTCGAGCTTGGCTTGTATTGGAATAAATTTGAATAAAACAATCTTGAACTTTTAATACTAAACTTGGCTTGGATTGGCTTGTTTACAACCATACTTCCAATTGAATTTGGCATACCAAGGGTACTTACTATATTCTAACAACCTTTGTAGTATTCGCCTGGTCTTCATTACCTCGAAAAATCCGAGCCGTACCAAAATCTGATATTTTTGGATGCAGCTTCTGTTTTCATTGTCATTTAATCCCAAAAACCCACTAACCAAACAAACCCAAAAACCCAAAAGAATTGAAAAAGGAAGCAAACATTGGTTGAGCAATGTCTGAGTGGTTTCATTAGGATCCATGCTGGCTTCTTTGAAAACCGCATAGAGAGAGAGAGAGAGAGAGAGAGGGAGAGAGAGAATGGAGAGAGTCTCTTTTGTTCAGTGGTGTTTCCGTGTTTACTGACATACACAATAAAGTAATCACAATAACTGACAGTGAAGAGAAGGATGGATTGGTCTAGTACTGCTCGAAGAAGAGGAAAAGACACCACACCACACCACCTCTATTAGCATTAATTAATGAGAATAATTATTACTCCTACTCCTACCCTATGATCCTTCCTAATTCAGTTTGAGAGACAACTTTGTTCTATTTGACGAACCCCAACTAGAATTATGTGGGCCTCTGTTACCTTACTTGGGAGGGATTGGGCCCATATTGACTATTGAGATTTCGGGGGCCTAAAATGGGCTTCTTGAGCTTTTTTTAAGTCTTTCATTGGAGCCATGATCCCATGGGCCTGCTCTAAGGCCTTTTTAGTTATGAGGTTTACTTCTTCAATCAAGAAACATAACAGATCTAATCAATCCAAGTGGAGGAAAAAAACCTACATGACAAATGACGGGGAGAAAACTAAAGTTGTAAGGTGGCAGCCAGTCATATTAAAGTAGAAAATATGAGGACAGCCAAGTAAACAACTGCTCTCATGGTATCAATTGTTGTTATTTCCATCAAAATAAAAAATCATAAACACTCATGCAGCAATTTACTACACTCTACTTATCACAAGGTGTCAGGGAATCAACATTCTATGCTCCTCCTTTTTTTTTACCTCCTAGTATGATAGAGTTTGTGCCAAAACTATCAGTTGCCTAGTTCAGTGCATGACTGTGCTATATAGCCTAAAGAAAGCAGGTGAAACAAACATTCAAGTTTCATAACCATGTACAAAAGATCTGACACACTAAAGCCAACAACTCAATGAGCTCTAGCTCAAATGACACATCCTTCCCTCAGAAGAATGGAGTGGAAGCTGAATTGTGCTCCAAGACCCACTAGATGCGCGTGTGACTCACCAAATTATTATTATTATTATTTTTTTTTTTAAAAGAAAAAAAAAAGACCCTATACAAAAAGAAGAGTTCTTGGAAGGGTTTTGTATCTGAATATGAGCCACAGGAGTTCACCATACCCATCATTCTCTGAAATATCCTGGCTTTACAAATGTAATTCTCTATGCTTGTACACAGATGCTCATCCTTCCTATTTTTGGCATTCTCCCAAGCAATTCATCCAGCTAAGGAAGATAACCCCACACTTTAAGACATCCACAATCCACATATATCATATGTCATAAGCTAAATAGAAAACAAAACACATTGTAGTCAAGTGCAGTAAACAGCTGATTTACTATAAACACCTAACCAAATCACATAGGTCATTGTAAAGAAACTTATTCTATATAATCTCTCTCAGCTGATCTCGAAGAATCTTAACTGTGCAGTGTTGTCAAGGCTTGGTTTACTAACAAGCAATGGTTCCTTGTATCTGCCTTCAAATAATAGATAACCAACATATCAAATCAAGACAAAATTAATTATTACCTTGAGATCATCCTCAATCTTTAACACTTGACTATGAATACTATCCACAGTCTCCCTCAAGGGTGACATAATTGGGTACTTGGCTTCTTCCCAAACAAACCTTTTCCATTACAAAACCAAAACAAAAATTCGGCTCTACCAGTACTACCAGTACTACCTATTTTCTAGGCAGCACATGGCCCTGTTTCAGCTCTGGTGACCATATAGAACTGCTAAAGATGCAAAATGGCTGCAAGATTTGGAAGTAGTAAATATTAAAGAGCAAGACAACAAGAAAAAAAAATTGAACATTTTCAGTAGAAATTGGGTGAGTTCTGAACCTAGAAAGTAATGCCACAGAGAATTGTTTTGAGTGATTTTCCCATGAAAACATAAACACACCTTTTGGATAATTTATATATGTATAAAAAAGGTTCCATATACATGTGAAATTTCTCAACAATAGCTCTACCAACTCTAACCAATAGTTACAAATGCACCATGTACATGGCACACAAAAAAATTAATCTTAATTTTCTTATTAGAACTGATTTATATCAAAACAGAACCCACTCAAATTTGCTACAGGAGATAAACAAACTCCATTGCACGTACTACACTTTCACAATCCGCATTTTTTTTCTACATAGAAACCTATTACTATAAGCCTCAAAGCTATAAACCCTTTACCACAACTTACATTAATTGTTGGAAAATTTACATAAAACACTCATGAAAAACGCATCAAACTCTGAATTCCAAAAGACCATTGAAAAACAAACCTAAATTATACAGTAAGAGTAATTATATTGATATACAATAATTCTAGATTTGCAGTTTAATTATACGAGTTATATACAAAAAATCCAAAATAAAAAACCAAACGTTTATGCTATCTATGGAAAAACAAAGAAATACAAAATTGAAGGTTAGGTTTTCAAGGAGAATGTGAAATTGGATTCATCAATATATAGAAGATACCTGATCAGAGGTTTGGATAGGTAAAAGTGTGAATATATACAAGATTTGGATGCGATTGTACCAACTCGGTGAATCTGAAGCAAAGAAAAATCAACCAAAGTCAAAAACTCTGTTTGGTTGCCGAGAAAATAACAGAAAAACACAAGGAAGGAAGGAAGAGAGAGAGAGAGAACCTGTGAGAAATATGAACTATGAAAAAGAGTGGAAGCGAGAGCGAGAGAATCTCTTTGTAAATATCTATCTCCTTAACGTTTTAAACTCTGAGTTTAAAATGAGCTTATATACAATATAGTGTTATTGACTTTCAACGTTTTACAACCGTTCATACAAAATTTAATTTATTTTATCCAAAGTTGATCAAGCTGTAGATAAAGCTATTCTCTCTTTAATATTTTTTTACCCCCTTTTACTACGATGCCTGAAGAAAAAAACTAAAATCAAATACTTTTGAATTCATTTTTCAACAGTTATAACAACTGCAGGAATAAGTTTATAAATTTTCTTATTTTTACTCTACAGTTGTACTCAACTGTAGAAAATTAAGCTTTTATTTACATTTTTTAGTGACCGTGGATATAAATATGTTGAAAAACCTCAAGTTTGTTGTAGTGACATTTCAATCTTCTCTATAATTTCAATCTTATTATAAAGGAAAATAAAGAAGAAGAGAGTTAAGAAGTGGTTGAGTGTTGTAAGAAAAGATTTGAAGGATTTTCCCATCCCAGATAGGTCACTAATTGCCAAAGAGGCAATATGAAATCAAGAGGAAACGAGATTAGGGGATCCTCTCCACCTACGCGAGAAGAAGGAAGGTTATAGAATAAGGGCTTCGGCCTTTTCCCAATTTAAAGCTATTGGCTTAAAGTTTAAAACATATCCAACATATAAATTGTAAAAATTGGCAACTTGATAGTCCAAATACCAATTCAATTGCGAGTGTTTCACTGAGTTTTAAAGGAATGTCAAGCCAACCTTAACTTAAATTGATTGAAACCTCATTAATAGTAATAATAATTAGGGGTGTCAATGTTCAACCCAACCCGCAAACACGATACGAACCCGACACGAGCTTTTACAGGTTAGAGTTAGGCCTTAGTGGGTTTGGGTCATAAACGGGTCAATCCGAAAGTGATACAATAGGAAACATGTCATAAGCAAGTCAACCCGCTTAACCCGCCATAGACACATTTGACACGCTAATTTATTTGTATCAACCCGAAATAACCCATTTAATACAACCTATTTAATTCATATAACAAATAAATATTCATTTTATTTTAGATTTGTCAAATACCTTTTATGTCCAACTATTTTTTAAATTAAAAAAGAAAAGTGAGTAATTACAAAAATTTACAAAGGATATAATTGGTAATTGAAACTTTACAAACCTTGAGGATATTGTATTTTTGTTGAACTATATTATTTTGAATTTGAGTTGAAATGTTTGCACTTCTTTTGGAGTGTAAAGAACTTATTTCTAGATAAATTTATATTTTTGTTGAACTATATTATTCTATATGTGGATTGAAGACTTGAAGTGTATGTACTACTTTTGGAATTTAAAAAAAAAAAAAATTCTAGATAGATGTTATATTTAATATTACGTAGGTTGAAATTGGTTGTGTTACATTCATATCAACTCAACACGATCTATTTGTTAAGCGTGTCAAGTGGATTGGGTTAGGTCAACTCGCCTTATTAATAGATCGGGTTAAGGTTGAAGGATCATGAAATGATTATTAAATGGGTTAGGTTCAGGTTGAGCAATTTAGTCGAATATCTCTACCTCGACACAACACGAACCCAACGCGTTAACTCGAATTGACACTCCTAATAATAATATTAATAATAAACTTTTCCTTTGCCTCTACCAAAGCCCCTAAGGGCATTTGGTCCACTTCATCAATTCGGTCCAATTCGGTCTACTTTAATCCACTTTGGTCAATTTTGGTCTAATTCGGTCTACTTCAGTCCACCTAAATTCAATTAGGTCAATTCAGTCTATTCGGTCCAGTTAGGTCCATTCAATCCTATTCCATCCGTTTGATCAATTCAGTCATGTTCGGTCCATTCGGTCCAAGTCGGTCCATAAGGTCCATTTAGTCCACTTCGATCTATTCGGTCCAATTTGTAATTTTTGTTTCTTTATTTTAATGATATAACAAATATACTTGTAGTTAATTCATAATTAAAATTATGGAAAATCTGAGCGTGATAATGAGTCAGTATCAAATTCTAAACAAACATTTATTGAGAGAGATATTGCAAATCTTGCCCCCCAAACTAAAATTCTATCTTTGCCACTAATTACCTGATCCATGCACCCCACCAGAAAATGCATTTAAAGTCACAAAAATTCAAAGGATTTCATTCCCCCTGGCAGAAGTTGTTTATATCTCATTGACTAACTCATTGCCCCCAGTCAAGAAGTAGTAGTAGACTAGTAGTTGTTGTTCTTTTTTGGCTAGGTCTTGAAGTTGTTAATATCTCATTTGACCCCAATCTAGAAGTTGCTCAATAGTCTCTTCTTTTGAAGAAAAAGATAGGTAAAATGTCAGGTCATGGAGTAATGTTGAAACTAATGAGGGAATAGGATACTTCAATTAATTTTCTTGAATTGTCCTTATTATAGGATACCTTCTTAGTTATATTCACACGATCTAAGTGTAAGACGACTAAATTTCTAGTTTGAAATAAATCAAACAACTAAAATAATTTCACAAATGCAAATTTGTATTGATGATTGTGTGGTACAATTCTCTGAAATTACAAAAGAGTGATCCTCTGATTCGATCTCCTTGCAAGACTTATTGATTGAATTTGTGGTAATGTGATTTTGACTTGAACACAAAATATCCTTTGATTTGGTTGAGGGATGGATTGAAGATTGCTGAAACGAAATTACAATGAATCTCTAGCTATTAGCTTGTTAGAAATCCTTTATTCTTCACGTTCTTCGTGTGTTCTTCGTCTTCGAAGGTTTGTTGTGGAAGTTTTTCAGGGCTTTAAAAGCTTGGATCCATAGAGTTTCACTGATTTGTTATTTTTTGATGTTTTCAGACACTTTAGGCTTGATTCCTGCAAACTTTAAGATCCAGGTATATAGTTTGGATGATTCTGCTTCGAATGTTCTTTGGTATTGGGGTTGAAGTTCTTGATGCTCATGAAGGCTTTGAGGCTTGATTCTTGCAGAGCTTTTTCACTTCTGAATCTTGGTCCCTTTAAATGTCTTAGGAAGGCTTCTATTTATAGGAGTTTGGGGGTGGGTGAACGACATGTGGCGGAGTCTGATTGGTGACACATGTCACAGCCTGATTGGTTTGCTTATGTCATCACTTACACATGTTAGACTACTTGTGCCATTGCTTACACATGCTAGATTGATTAAGTCATCGCTTACACGTGCGAGACTGATTGTGTCATCGCTTATACATGCGCTGATGCGTGATTGGTTTTTGGATGACACTTGGCAAATTTCCGTTGGCTTCTGAATAGTGATAGCAAAACCTAGTAGCAGTACGTGGTGCTTTATAATTGGCTATATTTTGTGAACTCGGTAATGTGACATTTCAGGTTGTGATAGGTCGGGAATTTTCCCTCTCTATAAGTGCCCCCTCGAGACTCGTTCACGCACATAGTCTCGGAGTGTGGTGTGGGAATGAGTTTCAAAAATGGATTTTTGTACTTGACTCTTTTAATTAAAGTAGTTGAAGGTGGAAGAGCTTTCAGTAGGATGAGATAATTTCCAAAGAGTAGACCCACCCATATGAAAGGCTTTGATGAGACCGAAAAGGGGTCTGCGAGTATTTGAATGTACTTGCGTGATGGAGCCTTCTCAGTAGAGGTTAAGTTGAAGTAATTTCAAAAGAGTGTTCCATGGTACTTGGAGTGGGTTGGTGAGGGGGAAAGTTATTTGCAAGAAGTTGGATGTACTTGCAAGATTGACTCATTTCAACAGAGATTAAGCTGAGGTAATTTCAGAAGAGTATTTTGGATCGTTGGTGACGATCACAGGGTGTAGAAGATGGGGAAGATGAGAGAATGGTGGCTGGGTATAGCATGCAGAGTCATAGGGTTAACCTCATGTTTTTAAGAAGTCTAGGCGAAGTAATTTCTGAAGAACATACCTTGGATTACGGTGAGGACATGTGGGAAAGTGGTTGAATGCGCATGTGTAACTGTTTCACTCAGGGTAAGTTGAGGTAATTTCAGAAGAATATGGATTCTGGGGATGCTGATGTTGGTAAAGACGGGGATGAAGCAAAGTGAATGGGTGAAACATACGCCACCATGGCGCTGGCCCTGTATGTTGTGGACCTTCTGGTGTAGATGTTTATGGGAAGTACATCTTTGGATATGGGACTGACTGCATGCTGAATGAGGTCCGACGGTAAGTCGTAGAATGTGCATGTGTGATGGGACCATGCCGACAGACGTTAAGTTGAAGTAATTTCAGAAGAGTACCTTTTGAAATTCTTCAAGCTGATTTCAAGTTGGAGTAATTCCAGAAAGTGAGTTTTGAGGTACCAGCAACGATGACCTTTGGGTCCCACATTGGTGGGAACATGGAATAAGGCTTTTGTGACCATTTACCGGCACCAAAGGTCGAATTCTGATGAGCTGGTGCCTTGGAGGTTGTTTTAAGTGTTGGATGGAAGACAATTTGTAGGATACCCCAACACTTTTACCATCTTCACCTATTGCCACTTGTTGGAAAAGCACAGAAAAATGAAAGATGGAGCTAACTTATGATTCTTGGCTTAGAAACCAACCAAGTTGCTGTTTGTTCCAAACCACTGCTTTTGCTGGAAGACCAAGCAATTGGAGAGAGACTACGGGAGCCCTAAGGTTAGGAATAGGTGTATCTACTGGACTTGGATTTCTTGGCCAGCCAAGTCCAAGGAAGCATGGAACCTCAATGTAGAACTTGTTGTGAGTAATTTCATGGACAAATGTGGTCGTTAAGGGGAAAAACAAAATTTGTTTGGATCTTAAAACTACAATGATGTTGTAAATAGGGTTTCGACCGAACCATGGGAGGGTTGATCTCAAACCGATTATGAAGCAATATCGGTTGCTAGGTGTTGAGAATGATAAGGCCATAGTGAGAAATGGCTGTGAAAAGGAGGGCTTGAAAATCTGAAAGAAGCAAATCCTCATTTCATGATTCAGTGCGTTTTTTTTTTTTTTTTTGGATGAGTTCTTAATGAATCAGACCCTCCTATTTATAGCGGAGAGATGAAGAATGGTAGATAGGTAGTTGAGAATTTTTGGTGAGAACAGTAGATGGGAATGGTAGGCACCGAATAGGAACGGTAGGTTGAAGATTGGTAGGCACCGAATGGGAATGATAGGTTGAACTAATGACCCAGTGTAATTTCAAGTTCAAGACACAGTTGTGATAGTTCATTTGTATTTTGAAAGGGAAGCCTTGGTCTGGAGAATAACCTTAAGGGAATCTAGACCAAGTGGATGAATCTCAAATTTTGATCTTGGAAGCTTAAGTTTTGGACAATGCTAGTACTTCAGAGAAGTGGGTCAGATTGGTGGTTTCCAAGTCATGAAGAATTGAGCAAGACAAGTCTGGCTTGAAAATCTTGACTTTAGGTTGACTACAACACAAAAGTCAACTACCTTAGAATCGAGTCATTTGTGCAATTTCCAAGTCTCAAATGACAGAACGGACTCCAAAATCGGAATGTACGTGAAAAATTGAGTAAGATAGGTCCATCTTAAAAATTTTGACATTTGGTCAACATTTACGCAAAAGTCAACTTTTTGGAAATTGGACATTTGCACAATTTCTGAGCTTCGAATAAAGAAACGGGTCCCAAAATCAGAACGTACTCAAAAAATTAAGTGGGACAGTCCGTTTCGAAAATTTTGACTTTTTGGTCAAGGTCAAAGATCCACTTGGTCAAAGCATTTTTTTTCTCTTTGTTTTTTTTTTTTTTTTTTTTGCAGGCGGTTCAGACCAGGTCAGATTTTCAGGTCGGTCAAACCGGTTAGTGGGGGATGATGTCATTAGTGATGTTATAGCACTGGAGGGCACGTGTGGCACGTGGTTGGATGAGGTGGCGCGTGAAACTGAGGTTGTGAACGCCGATGTCGCCAGAGGCACGTGGAAGTGCGTGGCTTAACATTTGGGCCTGAAATTTTTGGGCTTTATCGATCTAAGGCCGTAGAAGACCATGGTATAGTCAGTTTTCTAAAATCATGGGTAGATTTGCACAGATTTGAAGGACTAGGCTGCGGGTTGTTAGGAGTTTGTGGCCGCTTGTGGCGGCGCATCTGGGCCTAGAATTTTCAGGTTTGGTGGGTCGAAGGTTGTAAAAGACTCCCTTAGTGTCAATTTCTTGTATCTATTGTCTTTGGCGGCTCTGACAGTGTTTGACATTGGTAAAGCAGCAAATGCCTCTTCTTTCAAGGTCAGCAGCACAAGTAGCTTTGAACAATGTTTGGGCTAGAGCTCCTTCCAAGGCCTAGTGCAACAGTTTTTTAGATGACATGTGTACTTTTGCAGTCCTATAAGCCATCTTTTCTGAGGTCTAGTGTAATATTTTCTTTTTGATAGCATGATGCATTTATGGGCACTTTCCCTTTTTTTTTTCAAGGTTGGTATGTCACCCTTTGAAAATATGGTAATTCTAATTTTTTACACGTGTTTTTCCTTTTGTCTGTTAGCTTCTGAAGGTCCCTATATAAAGCCACCCAAGGCATGCACTAATCTGTACAAGCAGTCTCCAGTGGGTAGCATGATATGTAGAGAAATTATATTTATTATTATTATTATTATTTTTTGACAGATTGGAGATTAAAATTGAAGCTCTCTTTTTTTTTTTTTTTTTTTTGACGTGCCATGAGATTTTCCTCTGACAATTTGTTGTTGCTTGTTTTTGTTATGCAGTATGCTTCCCTTGTTCTTTAGGCTTTAGCGTCAAGCTTTACATCAACATTCTTAGCGTGACTTTCATCTTTATTTGGAGACTTTACACAATGTTCTTGCAGTAATGTTTATCTCCATATTATCAAATTATTGCACAGTATTCCTGATACAATGATGCTATTACTAGTACTTGACCTTGAAGTTGTATTGGCCTTTGTCTTGCAATTAAGCTACACCAACACTTGTTTTTTTGACATAGCCATCTCAACAGTCTTTGCAATGTAGCCACATCAAGAGTCTTTACCATGAAGCCGTACTAGCATTTATCCTTATACTGAAACCATGCCAACATTCATCTTCGCCATGAAGCTACGTCAACACTTCATTCACATCAAAGCAACTACGTCAACATTTCATTCACAGCGAAGCCGTGTCAACACTCATCTTTGTCATAAAGCCATGACAACACTCCACATTAGCACTTGCACTCGCATTGAAGTTGCACCATCATTTGCATTGAAGCCGTGCCAACGTTCATCTTTGTCATGAAGCCACGTCAACACTTCATCTTTGCCATGAAGCAATATTTGCACTTGTATCTACTATGAAGTCATAGCATCATTTGTATTGAAGTCGTGCCAACATTTATCTTCACCATGAATGCACGTCAACACTTCATTTGCGTTGAAGCCGAGCCAACATTCATCTTTGTCATGAAGCAATGTCAACACTTCATTCGCATCGAAGCCATGCCGATATCCATCTTTGCCATGAAGCAATGTCAACACTTCATTCACACCGAAGTGCCATGCCAACATTCAACACTTCATTTGCATCGAAGCCATGGCGACATCCATCTTTGCCATGAAGCAATGTCAACACTTCATTCAACGTTGCACCAATATTCAGAGGCAACATAGCTTAGACATCGAGGATGCATAGCATTGTCGCTAGACATCAAGATTTTGGCGATGTCAACAAGACATTGAAGATGCAAGGAGTCCCTATCAAGATTTTGAAGATGCAAGGAATTGCCAACAAAATCTTGAAGATGCGGGGAAAAATGACGCCAATATTTTGAAGACGCCAGAGTATGCTGTGAAGACTTTGAAGATGTTGAAACATACCACCAAGAATTTTGACATTGCACGAACATGCCCATAGAGGAGAGATGATGCAACAACGACTTCGGATATATAATCTATCATCATTCTAGAAGAAGTTGACGTCATCTAGATTTCAGAGACATGATGTGAAACGACACCACTCAGAAGGGAGATGATGTGGTTCTAACTTCAGAGCTATGAAGTGGCACAACCTGGAAGAGAAATGGTGTAGTTTAAACTTGCAAAGTACAAGAAGATGCCCCCAGGAGATAAGTGATGCAAAGCATACTTCAGAAATGTGGGAGAATATCCATTGAAGATGGGCAATGCCATGAAGACTTCATTTCTTGCAAAAGAAGTTGGAGATTTTGTTTTACTCCACAACCAAGCATCAACTTATGTTCATCATCATTTCAAAGAAAGTTAAGCAACATTAACTCCTCACAGTCTTTATTTTCTACTACAATAATCTTTGATCATCCTATTGAACAGTCATCTATCTTTAAGCAATGCCTTGCCAACCAAAGGGACCTTAAAAGCGCATTGGTGACCGTTGGAAAACTCCTAAAGTTAGACTAGCAATCCTTCTTCTTTTCATGTGATTGAACTTAATGACAAGTACTAAGCTGCCTACGTACTTTGCAGAAGGATCAAATCATCATGTAGTTTAACATTTTTTTTTTTTGGATGATTTCATTTTTGATGATTTTTTTTTTTTTTTTGTGTGTTTTTACAAAAAGGAGGGCGCAGTGTGTAATAGTGGGTATCACCACTAATCAAACCCGAGACCTTGGCCTCAAGGGAGACACGGGCATCTAGCCACTACGCCACACTCGCAATTGGTGACATGGAGTGGGATTGATTTCTCTTTATTGGTATGCTTTCAAGGGTAATGGGAAGACATCATGTACTCTTGTAGCGCTACAGTGGGTAGTTTAAACTCTTACGAAGGAGCCATCCTTGTCTTTCAAGCATAGAAGCGTTTAAGGAACTTCCCATTGATGGGGCCGATCCTTACACCATCATTATCAATCAACTTATAAGCTCCATTGGTGTTTGCCCCCTACCTGAGAGTTGGAAGTACATCACAAGCAACGGTCATATGGTTTAACCCAACAACTTCATCAAAGTTTAGATCAATCTTGTTTTCTTTGGCAAGTTTCATGATTTGTTCTTTGAAGACAAAACATATTTGGATTGGGTGGCCAATGATACGATGATATTTGCAGTAGTTAGGGTCATCAACTTTCCCCATGTCTTCTGGCTGCTTGCATTCTAGCAATTCCATCAGCTTCAATTGAAATAGTTGTTCTAAGATGTTTGGCACATCTTTATCGGGGAACGGATATACTTTTTGCTCACGTTCCTTAAAAGACAGGCGACGCACTTCGTTCTTTTGCCATCGTTCAAGATGTTTTCATTTGCCTTTGCTTCTCTTCTTGGAAACTTGACTTTAGCAGTGTTAACAACCACTGGGTCTTTGAGGCTGACTTTTGCATTTCTATCATTCCTCCTTACATCCCTTCTGTTTTCCTTAGGTATGGGAGGTTTTGTACTTCCGTGGTTAGCAATGCTCAACTCCATATCATGGGCATGAGTTGCTAACTCTTCAAATGTTCGCGGCTTTATCCCTTGAAGGATGTAAAGAAGTCCCCAATGCATGCCTTGGATGCACATCTCTACAGCAGATATTTCAGAATGTCTATTCTTGCAATCTAGACTCAAAGAACGCTACCAATTGATATAATCAATGACGGGCTCATCCTACCACTGTTTAGTATTGGTAAGCTCCGTCATGCCTACCATACGCTGTGTGCTCGATTTCCAAGTCTGTATACCAATCAAAGGAATTCCTTTTTAGTGAACAGACAAACTGCTTCACGAGAAGATCTTCTTGAGTCCCTGCGTTCTCACAAGTTTCTACGAAGTGAGCAATGTGTTGCTTAAGGTTTCCTTTGCCATCAAATTGTAAGAACTTGGGGGGTTGATACCCATTTGGCATTTTCATGTTATCGATGTGCTTTGTGTAGGGTTTTAAATATATAAGAGAACTTGTAGAAGAACCTCCATATTGTGCTTGGATGGTATTTGTTATCATGTCTTGTAATTGTTGGATTGACAACGAAGCAATCGAACTAGATTGTTCTTGTTGGGGAGTGTTTTCAATTTCTCTCCCTTCATCATCCTTCGTAGATGTGAATTTATGACCATGAATTCACCAAGATCTTGTACTTCGAGTTTGTTCATTAAAGTTGCAATTTGGAGGTCTTTATCTTCAAGTGCTTTTGTGAGAAGGACAAATTTTTGTTCCATTTCAGCCATCTTTTCTTCCATGGTAGAGGTATTAGTCATCATGACTGACACAGCTTCCCAGGATGATGGAGAAGGAAGTGAATTGAAGTGAGCACGTGAAATCTCATCTTTTGGGTTCCCTTCGGTGGGAGAGAAATTGTGCGACCAACTTTTTGTGAAGGAAGAAGGGGATTTGCCCTTATACATGAGGTGTTCCAAGGTGGAGACATCCTACTTGATGACCTTATTTCTTGTAAAAGGGTCTAAGGAGATAATTGTCTGGACTTTGGCTTCCTTGGTTGTTTGATATTGAAGTTGATTGTTTGCTTTGGGTTGGCTACAATTGAGTACACCAATGCAGTTATTAGTGGTAGCCATACCAATTTTAGTTGAAATTCCTATTGTTGAAGCTTGAATGTTCGTGTTAGAGGCCATTTGAGTTGGTAGCAAGATGATGAAGATTTCTTTATTTGAAGGAGAATGAGATGAAAGGTAGAGATGTCCCACCAGGCATGCTAGAATTTGTAAGATGATTAAATTTCTAGTTTGAAATAAATCAAACAAGTAAAATAGTTTCACAAATGCGAATTTGTATTGATGATTGTGTGGTACGATTCTCTGAAATTACAAAAGAGTGATCCTCTGATTCGATCTCCTTGCAAGACTTATTGATTGGATTTGTGGTAATGTGATTTTGACTTGAATACAAAATATCCTTCGATTTGGTTGAGGGAGGGATCGAAGATTGCTGAAATGGAATTACAATGAATCTCTGGCTATGAGCTTGTTAGAAATCCTTTGTTCTTCACATCCTTTGTGTTCTTTGTGGTGGAAGTTCTTCAGTGCTTTAGAAGCTTGGATCCGTAGAGTTTTACTGATTTGTGATTTGTTGATGTTTTTGGACACTTTAGGCTTGATTCCCGCAAACTTTAAGATCTAGGCAGATAGTCTGGATGATTCTGCTTCGAATGTTCTTTGATTTTGGTGTTGAAGTTCTTGATGCTCTTGAAGGCTTTGAGGCTTGATTCTTGCAAAACTTTTTCACTTCTGAATCTTGGTCCCTTTAAATGTCTTAAGAAGGTTTCTATTTATAGGAGTTTGGGGGTGGGTGAACGACATGTGACAGAGTCTGATTGGTGACACATGTCACAGCTTGATTGGTCTGCTTATGTCATCGCTTACATGTGATGGACTGCTTGTGTCATTGCTTACACGTGCTGGATTGATTAAGTCATCGCTTACACGTTCGAGGCTGCTTGTGTCATTGCTTACACGTGCGCTGATGTGTGATTGGTTTTTGCATGACACTTGGCAAATTTCCGTTGGCTTCTAAATAGTGATAGCAAAACCTAGTAGCAGTACATGGTGCTTTGTAATTGGCTGTATTTTGTGGACTTGGTAGTGTGACGTGTCAACTTGTGATAGGTGGTGAATTTTCCCTCTCTACACTAAGTCTTAATTATAATCATTTTTTTTTAAAACCTGATTTCCAGAAGTATCCTTACTTTGTAATTATATTCCTGAACATCATGGAGATTCAAACATATTATCTTGGCTCCCATTGAATATCTTAATACACCAATCATTGGGCTATTTATTTTTCACTCAATTCTCACAACCCCCACGCTCATTTTTGTTGCTTTCCTTTTCTAATACTAACAATAACAACATGGAAGCGCAATATTTATTTATGCTTATTATGCTTTAATTTTTTCTATTGATCTTATAAAAGTTGTGGATACTGTTACTTTTTATAAATTTAATCCACCTATTTTTATTTTTATTAATTTCTAAAATGAAAATGACATCACTAATATCAATATTTGATCCCAGGCCAATGCTTAGTGAGTCTCAAGTTTGAAGGGATGAATGGAATTGCCACCAATAATAGGATTTTTCCAATGTGATTTGCTAACGCGTAATTCATCTTAATATCAGCCTAAGGCCTCATTTTATCCCAAATTGGGTAATAAAGATTTGAAGAATTATTGAAGTAGAGTTCCCCCCCCCCCCCCCCCCCCTTTTTTAGAGATATTCATAGAGATCTAAAGGCAAGTAATATCTTGTTAGGACTTTGGAATTGCTAGAATTTTCAAAGAACATGAAAATCAGGCTAATACTAAAAGGGTTCTTAGGACATATTAAGTGCTTTTGTCAAAATATAATTTAAGGTATTCCCCCCCCCCCCCCTTCAAAACAAAAAAAAGGGGAAAAAAAAACTATTTATGCTTAAAGTAGTCAAATGATAAGGATGTGTTTTAGTGATTCGTTTTGATAATTTGGGTATTTAGCTTTTATTCCTTTAGTTTCTGTAGGCTAGATTTGCATGTAGTCTCTCTTTTTGAAGAATGCTTATAGGAATTGCAATTGGGTTATCAGCTTCACAACCACATTTTCATCTTTGATTTTTTTTTTTTTTTTTTTTTTTTTTTTTTTTTTATGTTTTGCTGTCAAAGATTGATTTTTAAAAAAATATTTTTTGATTTAATAATTTTTGGGTTGGCAGAGTTCAACATGAATTGTTTTTGCAGAGTTGGTATAGAATTACTGTTAAGGTGAGATTCAAAAGTCTACACGTGGAGGCAGTGTATGAGGTTGTTCATGGCAAGCCCCTACCAACACTATGAAATTCTCTTCTGTAGCTCTCTATAAGTACTTTTATTTTCTTAACAAGAAATGACTGGAACAACCTGAAGATAAATTTTTTAAATTTATTAGTGTAAAGCATGCTAGGTGTTCGTTTGACTGGATAAATCTTTTCTTTCCTGTATTGCTTCAAATATCTAATATGGATGGGCTTGCTTGGTGTAAAAGATAGTAAGTCTTGATGAAACTTCTTTGTGGTTCCTACCATTGTTCTGAAATCATGGAATTTGTGAAATACAAAATTGATCTCTTGGTCCAACAGAGTCACTAATGGAAGTGCTTTGTTGGGACTAGGGCTTTTCTTGACCATTGGTCTGTTGCTTTTGCTTTTGTAATAAAAATAATTTTATTTTCTTGATGTTCTCTTTGTTTGGTTAATTGGTTTTATTTTTTCTTTATGAAATTCTGAAAATCTTGAGACCAGGATGTGCGGTAAATTTCAATTTCAATTGGAAGTTGAGTATAATATTAATGCAAAAAACGTATTCTTGCTTAGTACCAGGGGACCTTGGAGCAGACCTTAATAATATTTTTCAATCTGTCTTTTGCAGCCCCAAGGGCAATGGAGAAGTGCAAAACTGTAGTTACCGCAATGCTTCCACTGTGGATGGGTATAATATTCTATTGACGCATATGAATGGGGTCTAAGCGGGTCTCAAAATGGGGCCCTATGTTTCCTTTTTTATAGATATTGAAGATTCTGTAATGGAAAAAAAATGTAGTAGGCCAGATATATAAATGTAGACGGTTCCAGGAATCTTAAGTCTATTCCCTTTATTTACTCTCTCCCATGTAGGTCGAGTTTGGATAGCGTCTGTGTTGCGTGTTTACATTGCTTTTTTGTGGGTCATGTACACTGTTCACGGGACCTACAAGTTTTTTTTTTTTTTTTTTTTGAAAAACAACTTTAAAACTGGGTTTCACGATGCTATTCATTCATTTAAAAATTATTTTGCTACAGTTTTTTCAGTTTTCAGTTTTCAGCAATAAGCAGTATCCAAACAGACCCGTAATCTGATTGCTGATTGTTAAGGCTGTATTATTTATTATGTTCCTCTAGCTATGTAAGAGTAATTTTTAATTAGCCTTTCGAAGCTTTTAGGTTCCTTTATACATGTGTTATCTTTAAGTGCAATCACTTATTTGTTTTAACTCCATTACTTTTCACATGAAGGTGAGGTTGGTTTATGATCTTTCTCTAATTGCAAATTTTGCATAACTATATATGGTCACCATTATACCTTCAAACAAAATAAATATATGTGATTTTTATTTACTTGTCCCATGCTTTGCACGGGTTAGCAACTAGTGTATATATAATAACAAAGTCATTATTTCAAGAACACTTGCAAGCTATCGACCTTGAACCATTGTAATAGTAACATTGTTAGCAGAGCATTTACTTTGGATGAGTTGAGAGGACTCTGTATCCAAGCCAATGCTCCTTTTAGTGAATGCTGATTTCTTTGGAGGGGGTAGATTATTGGCAATCTCACTTTTAAGCATAGAAACAACAACGGATACAGGTGGTCTATCTTTAGCAAATTCTTGGACACATAACAGCCCAACCTGTATGCACCTCAAAATCTCCATTTCAAAGCAAGGTTCATATATCATCGGGTCTATTAATGTGACAATGTTGTCTGCATTCCACAATTTCCAGGCCTTGAAAAATGAAAACATGATTCAAATTGTTAGTATCAATATTGAAACTTATCAATGAAAGAAGACAATAGAGATTTTCAAAATGAGGCAATGAGTGACTTACAAGTCCTAAAAGGCTCAAGGACTGCTCATCATTATAAAAGCTAGTGTTTTTTCTTCCACTAACTATCTCTAGTAACACCACTCCAAAACTAAAGACATCTGATTTTTCTGAAAATAGTCATTCTATTGCATATTCAGGAGACATATAGCCACTAAATTTCAACAATAGAACACATTGTAGATTTTATCATTTCAAATATCAGTGTTATTGATATAAATCGACTGAGTTAGTAATAAATAGTTCATGCATGGCTAAAACAAAGTGTTTATATTCATTTATTTGGCAAATGAGTCAAGATCAAGCCTAAGTATAAGTTTGATGATTAAATGAGACAAGCTTAGGCATAATAATGTGTTCAAGAACAAACTTAGGAGCATAAGAATTGATTTAAGTAAATAATAATATACTTATTTATACTTAATATTGGATTGTGTAAATTTGTAAATAAGTTCATAAGATATCAATTAATATTGTATTTTATTGATAAATATATATAATCAATTTTATGGTAGAAATTGTATAAAATTTTTTAACAATATAACATATGTGAATCTAATTATTAAAAGTTCATAAATGAAAATCATTTTACCTAATTAACTCCAATAATATAATTTCAACTACATAATTTATGTATGAATTATTTGCATAGATTTGTAAAGAGGTAAAATTTTTAGTAGCGGGGTAAACTATAAATGAGAACATAATAAGTTATCAACTAGTTGTGAATCAATTTGAGCTTGTTCAACCAAAAAATGAGCTAAGTTTGACCAAGTAATCTAGTGTGTTGATGAGCTTGAGCTCGACTTGTATTGGAACAAATTTTAATAAAACAATCTTGATCTTTTAGTACTCAACTTGGCTTGGCTTGTTTACAACCATACTTTCAATTGAATTTGGCAAACTAAGGGTACTTACTATGTTCCAACAACCCTTCTAGTATTCGCTTGGTCTTCATTACCTCGAAAAATCCGAGCAGTACCAAAATCTGATATTTTTGGATGTAGCTCTTTATCCAACAAGATGTTACTTGCCTTTAGATCTCTATGAATAATCCTTAATCTAGAATCCCTATGTAGGTAAAGTAGACCTCGACCAATTCCTTCAATAATGTTGAAGCGTTTTCTCCAATCTAGCGGATTTTCTTTTTGTGGATCTAATGAATTTAAACAAAAGAAACAAGAGAAAGAAAATGAGGGTTAAACTTATAAGGTGAATGAACATGAGGTTTGCAAAATAAGTTCATTTGGTGGAAGTCATTAGAAAACTATGTTCCAAGTGAATTACCACAACAAAGAATATTGTTCCATCGTCTCCTAATATACTGACGCTATTTCTAGGCACAAATTTAAAAATTGAAAAATATTTTGGTAACAGGAAATTGTATCAAAATTAACTAACCGAAGAGAAATGCATCCAAACTTTTGTTTGGCATGTATTCATAAATCAACATCCTCTCTTCTCCTTCAACACAACAGCCGTGGAGCCTAACAAGATTCCGATGTTGGAGTCTAGAAATTACTACCACCTCATTCATAAATTCTTCTAACCCTTGTCCAGAGGTTTTGGAAAGTCTTTTTACTGCAATTTCTTGCCCATTTGACAATATTCCCTATAAACAAACATCAAATCATTAACTAGATATTCAAATAACAACACAAAAAACCTCTAGTAGAACAACCATTACCCTGTATACAGGACCAAATCCACCCTGCCCAAGCTTGTTAGATTGATGGAAGTTGTTTGTTGCACTCGCCAGCTTCTCAAAATTGAATAGCGGCAGCTCCTGGACTTTAACTTGGTTCAGGTTTTCTACAAGCATGTTTTCATTTGGAAATGTTTTATGTGCTTCCCCTCTCTTCAACAATAAGATTCCCTTTGCTTTCTTTTTCCTTGCTGATTTTCCACTGAAGTTGTCAATAATCTCTAATATTTAGCAACACTACCTAGTCCACTGTATTAATTTTATTCAGAATATTACCTTTATGTCTAGCTATCCACCTCCACAATACGAAAGTGCAGATTGAAATGAAAACTGTTCCTATTACCACTGTGATTGTGACAATTTTTTTGGAATCTCCCTCTGTATCTGTTAACAGAAAAAAAGTATTATACTAATTTTGTGGGCATTGTTTATCGGGAAAAAAAAAAAAAAAAATCTTACAATAATGGCTTATTAACTTATTTCTTGGCCCAAATTCTCAAGGCTTTATAAACTAATTTGCTGGAATGTTTTCTAAGTAACTAGGAAAATACATAAAGTTGAGAGACGGGTTATTGAAGCAAGCATCTCAAAATTATTTGGGGTTTCTTTCAAGAAGTTGTTTGGAAGATTTCATTGCCGTGAAGGTGAGTTTTGTAAAACTCCCGGAGGTAATCTTATAAGTTGCGTGATAAAACTATTAGGGTTAATTATATCTCTCCACCCTTATAACCCAAGATATTAATTTATGATGTCCTTCAGGATTAATGGATAGCTATCCACAATAAACTATACGAGTATAGGTAATGTACATACAAAACTACAAAAAAATTATAAGATTGATTAAGATTAATTTGATCATATATGATACTCTTAACACTAATTTGGAAGGTAGGTGGATATTATAAAGAAAGAAAGAAAGAAAGAAACAAAGAGAGCAAGTATAAGAGGATGATGTGGTGGAAGTTGGATTTGGGTTCGCGATGGAAATCTTAGGGGCCTAACCAAAGAGTGCGCGTTGTGTAGAAGACCTTTGTAACTTGTTGATTACAGTGGACTATTTGAAGCTCGATCTATTGATGTACCTTCCATGTGTTTGATGGTTTGTCTCTTTAATATTATATATCTTGCTTGCTTAACCTTGGTATTTGTTGGGTTCAATCCCCCGTCTCTGCCCTATCTCACAATTAAAAAAAAAAAAAAAATTCACATGTTGGACCCCAATTAAAGGGCAGCTCAGGTAGCTCACATTCATAGAGAGAGTGTAAGATTAAATGATTAAATTCATTATTTCTTAACAACTTAAGTTTTTGGAAGAATTAGTAATTTATCAATCTCTATATTGGAAAATTTACACATGATTAAAGATATCTGTTGAGATTTTTCTCTCACCATGAGGTGGTTTTTTTTCCCAATATAATTTATACAAAATAGATTACTGATATGTTTTCTTTTCTTTTCTTTTTTTGGACAAATAAATTGGCTTTAACTAGGATTTCATTATCTAGGGGAACTGGGGGGGTGGGTGGGTTGAAGTTGGAAGAAAAGGTAACCTAACAAACTGGACTAGCAGTGTATGATTTGAATCACCAAGGGTGGTGGTCTAGAAGTTAATAAGCATACTCCTAAGTGGTTTGGGAGGTCGAGGTTCCAAGTTCGAATCTTGTAATGGGAGGTGCTCATAACAAACCTCATGCCCCCTTTGTTGCCCATTAGTGCCCTTGTGGGGTTAGGATAGCATCTATGGCTCATTAAATCCCCTATTTGCAGGTTGAGATGGTCACGCCCAGCGGCCCAGGTAGGAATGCTACTCTGGTCACTCCTTCCTATCCTTTTTTCAATAATTAAAAAAGAAAAAGAAAAAAAGCAGTGCATGATTTGAAGCTTAAGATAAATTTAGACAGAAAACTAAATAACTCACCAAGTTCTAAATAGGCAAGACGAATGTAAAGATCAACTCTGCTGCTGGACAATTGGTTTGTGTCAATTAAGTTTCTAGTCCATGACATACACCCCATGCCAATATCATATGCATAAGCTATACATGAACAATTCTGTAAACACTGCTGCCTGCAGTCATCATCAAGAGTAGCTGACCATTCTGCAAAGTCTGGCACCTTCATCATCTTCAGTTTCAAAAACCCATCCATTTTGCTGGCTTCACTGCCAGTACTGTTCACCCTCCCACACTGCAACGGTGTCCTCCTCACACATCCACTAGTCCAATTTCCTCTATTCCATTCTTTTGTGTCATTTGGCTTAAACCCCCGTAAACAGCTGCAAATTGGTGAGTTCCGTGAATTACAGCTTCCAAATTCACCACACATACCATAAAAATGGCACTCACTCTTCAAAGCTTTCCACAAGACCTTCCAATCTTCCTTCTCATTATCCCAATATCTTAGCTCCATATCTCCTTGCGTAGTCAGGACAATATGTGACAAAGACATGTTCGCATAAAAGAAACTTAAAACAAATGTTCCGTCTTGATCCTCTACGAAACTAAATCCATTTTGAAATACATGATACATTTCTTGCATTCCACTAAAGGTCCGACCGCTCCATGGGCCACTGCGCCAAAATGGGCTCCCGTCTTTCCAAACGAATGCTTGAGGAGGATGTTGAGGTTGAGCACCACCCAAGAAGCTTCCGATGGATGGATCAGAAGGGCTTTTCCATGATGTACACTGAACTTTCTTACCTGTTCTTGCATTACTACTAATTTTCATATTGGGCAACATTGTATTAGTAGGAAATTGGAAACTCTCCCATATGATTGTCCCTGTAGTGTCTTGTAAGACAAGGTTCCCTGAATCTAAAGGCTGGGCTTTTGAATTGACAACAGAGTTTGTGACTTCTGATGACCAAAGAATCTTTTTTTGTCCATCTAATACGACAAGATTTCCATCCTTAAATATAGTAAGAACCCCAGAAGCATCTTTGAGGGGTTTTTGTCTGTTAGCTACCCATACCCATTGGGCAGGGGAAACAGAATTTTTATTATACCATATTCCGACATAGCGATTGGTTGAATTTACTGGGCTGAAGAATCCCAGTTTGAACGTACTACCATTGGAGATTATGTAATCAGAGTCTTTGTCTTTGATGGATTGAGAAGATCTAATGGTGTCTATGGCAAGGACTAAGTTTAAACAAAGGCAACAAAGGACAGACAAGAAGTTTATCATACCAACAGGCCCCATAGCTTGTTCGAACAAACTTGGTGTGAGAATGCAGAACAGGGGGCCACGTTTATATAACAATTTATGGTTGGTTGCTCTCTAGGATAAATCTCCAGACTTTCGTGAGTCTAACAACCCATAAAATACGTCAAGTAATAAAAATTCAACAAAGACCTAAAAGTCTCCATTTGCTCTTTTCAATAACATTGTGTCACTTACCAAGAGTTTGTAACTCAACTGACGTTTTCTTATGTTCAAATTCACACCCACCCCCACCCCCCCCCCCCCAATTGTAACTATTAAATTATCAAAAAAAATATGGATTAATATTCACAGGGACACTATAACACCCCATAATTTTATTACTAATTTCTTTCTTATACATAATTTAAAAAGGGGCCCACAATTAAATGGATTCAATTGATTTGAGCTTAAGATATTTAAATTAGATGATTATTATGGTATAAGAGGCCCAAGTGAGATGGCATAAGTATATATATATATATATATATATATATATATAGGCCTTGATAAGCTTTAAAAACCCTAACATTTTTCCTCTTAAGCTACATGTGTATATATATAAGAGGATTCCTTTTGTTTCAACCGCAACACACTGTTAAGCCTTTTTTTTTCTTCTATGCGATATGGGTTTGTGAATGAATTTATTTTAGTACCTATAAGCGTCAGTCCATGAACCTAATCTATCATTATATTAATGGTAAAAGGACTCCTATGATTGTTACCATACTTAGACTAGGCAAGTAGATATAGGCATGTGTCATGGAATGGAGCTAAGAGGCGTTGGTCTCATGATTCTCCACCTATCCTTATATTAATGGAAAAAATGCCCTATAATTGTTATTATATTTTATTAGGAATGATGTATATAGCTTTTTGTTTTTCCCCTGTTTTCATCCTCAAATATAAACATGACCCTTTCAGCAACTAGCAAGTTGAGATGACTTCTTAAAACTAGAACTTTTCAACAAAGAAAAATATCTAGATATTTCTTATACCCTTTCCAATGACATCAAAATAATGCCTTCATTGTTTTTCTATATTAGCAAAGAAAATGTCCACTAACTAGGAATGAAATTGGGCAGTAGAGAGGAAAAGAAATTTGAGCAGAACTAGGCCCTACATATAGTTTGAACTTATAAGGCAGCCTTCAGTGACTGCAATCAGAGTGGCGCAACGGAAGTGTATCTCAAAGAATCTAACATCTCTGTAGGCTTTAGTATTGATAGATAAAACTATTTAAGTGTGAAAATAGATTTTTAAGTGGGAAATTCGTCTATTGATGGACCTATTTTTGGTGTTTCTAGGCTCTGATTCTACTAATTATTGTGACTCAAGGGTGGATGATTTCATTTCTGCAAATAAGAGATATGTGATGTTTACTAATTTTGGGGGATTTTCGTAAAACAATTTTGATTATGAAACTATCCTTATATCAAAGAAATATGTTGATATTCTATTAATATATTGATATCCTATAAATGTTTGATGTGCACATTGTATGGAGACGTTGGCTATTTGTTATATGAAAAACTTGTGGGACAATGTAAACTTATTTAAATTTGTATGTGTGGAGAAATCTTAATATTTTTGAGTATTATGACAGGATTATTTGTTGTGAGCATCTTGAATTTGTTTTGAATCCTATGACAAGTCATGGTTAAAAGCTCAGTGTTGTATTAGTCCTTAGTAAGGGACAATCGTACTATAGCTAGTCCTTAACAAGGGACGGTCCCAGAAAATGGGACAATGCACATTTGGTAGCTCCTTAGTAAGGGAGTACACCATTGAGGATCCAAAAAGGGAGCTCCTTAGCAAGGGAGTGCACCTTCAAGTTCCAAGGGTGCCACCCTAAAGTAAAGGGATGAAAAGGGTGTTCTAGTCCTAAAAAGGAGACAACATAATCTTGTCAATGAGGCGTAAACATTGACCACAAGAAAAGTCTAGGAAATTTTTTATATGATGGTGTTGTTATATTATGATGGCTCACAATATAATTATATTTTTTTTATATGAAATATTTGATGTTAAAAATATAGATGATTTGAAAGTTATAAATTTGTTGTATGGATTATTCATTTAAAAGGTTTGTTCCAAAACCCCAATGTTAGTGAATTCCACTTATTGAGTTATCTCACCCCCCCCCCCCCCCTTTTTTATTTCCCTTTACAGATACATTAAAGGGATCATTGGGGTAAAGATTCTTGAAACACAATAGTTACAAATTATATTGTAGAACTGAGGATTTTATTATTATTATTTATGGTTTTGGGGCATTACACACACTCTCACTAAGGATATATAAGATATATCTTTTGTTAATCTCCTTTTGTTCCACAACAATAGCATTTCTTGAATCTTCTTCTTCCCATCATTTCTCACCTTATCATTATTCTTCTTCCAAGCCTTCCTCCACATTATTCCTCACATATCCGTTACTCTTCCTACAACTCTTCATTTTCCTTTTTTGACTCATTTTCTTCTTATCTTATTTCATGTAAACTAGTAAGTTGCCCATGTGATGCACGAATAATGTTGTAATATTTTATGTAAAATGGTTTTGAAAAATGTTGTACATATGTTATAGAATAATTGTTATATAATTTTGTTAGTAATGAGTTCATCATAAAAGAGAATACAATTATAAATTGCTCATACATATCCATTATAATTATTCAGTTCAAGTAATGAGAAATAAAAAAAAAATAAAAAAACTTTGGAGGAACACTGTAGAATAAAAGTTGATATAAAATGCGTTTTTCTATTTCTCCTTAATTCCTAAAAAAAAAAAAAAAAAAAAAAATGCATCCCAAACACCCACAATCAATCACATCATTTACAAAACCCACAAATCTACAACGTTTCACCTTAACATTTGAAAGCTCGAAAATGTGTTAAAAACACAAGAGCTGTTTAGACCCCCAAATTAAAAATTATGGCTCGATTGATTTTACTCTAACTTATACTAAGTACAGAATAGAGTAAATGTGAGCAGATAAACAATATAACTACTCTACACCATATTCATTAAAAGATAGCAGTAAAATGAAAGCTAAAAGAGTAGGGAAAAAGAATGCAAACACAAGATAACATGCCGATGTGTTATCGAAGAGGAAACCGAAGAACTTGGCGAAAAACCTCTCCGCCACCCTCCAAGCGGTAATTGATCCACAAGACAATCAGTTGGGATACACGAATACCAAGAGACCCTCCAAGCGCAATCTACCCAATGCACCTAAGCTCTCCAAGCTCCTACTCCAACAAGGCTTCTCGGAATCGTGTCTTGTCTAGCTCTCCAGATCCCGCAATACGCCCGATTGCATCCGCCAAAGCTTGGTTTCTTACAATGCTTCCCAGCAGCACCAAAACCTCACTTGACACTCTAAAAGGATGTGATAAGTGTTTGGGCTATCAACCTCTCAAGGGTATGGAAATAGAGAGATAGAAGTTAAGGAAAATCCACAATGAAAGTCTATTTAATCTGAATAATCCATAAAAATATTAAATAAAAGAAACCAGCAACCTTAAATCTCATCACAAATGTCAGAGCTCTAATTCACCAAAGACAAAACATCCTCAAAATAATTATCCAATACAATGTTTAATGCCATAAAAATAATAATAAAATCCTTAGTTTCACAAAATAGTTCGTAACTGCTATCTCCCAAGAATCTCTACTCCAATAATCCCTCTAATGTATCTGTAATGGGAAATAGAGGGGGGGTGAGATAACTCAATAAGTGGAATTCACTAACATTGGGGTGTGGGAACAAACATTTTAAATGAATATTCCATACAACAAAGCTATAAGTTGCAAAATTATCTATACTTTAACATCAAATATTTCATATAAAAAATATCATTATATTGTGAGCCATCATAATGTACCAATGCCATCATATAAACAATTTTCTAGGCTTTTCTCTTGGTCAACGTTTACGCCCCATTGACAGGGTTGTGTTGTCCCCTTTTTGGGACTGGAACCTCATTTTCATCCCCTTTCTTAAGGATGGCTCCTTTCGAATCTAAAGGTGCACTCCCTTGCTAAGGAGCTTCCTTTTTGGATCCTCAATAGTATACTCCCTTGCTAAGGAGCTATCAAATGTGCACTGTCCCTTTTTCTAGGATTGTCCCTTGCTAAGGACTAGCTGCAGTATGATGGTCCCTTGCTAAGGACTATATACAATACTGAGCTTTTAATCACGACTTATCATAGGTTTTCAAAACACATTTCATGATGCTCACAAAAATAATCCATTCAATATGCTCACAAAAATAATCCATTCATAGTTCTTAAAAATATAAGGATATATTCATACATACAAGTTTAAATAAATTTAGGTTGTCCCACAAGTTTTTCATAAGACGAATAGTCAATGTGCACATCAAACATTTATAAAATATCAATTTATATATAGAATATCAACATATTTCTTTGATATAGAATAGTTTAATAATCAACACTGTTTTGGAAAAAACCCCAAAATTAGTAAACACCACTTACCTCTTAGTTACAAAAATAAAGGAAATCAACCTCCCTCGAATCACAACAATTCAGTAGCATTAGAACCAAGCAACACCAAAAATAGGTTCATCAATACATAATTTCTCACTTAAAAAAAAAAAAAAAAAAATCTATTTTCACACTTAATCAGTTTTATCCTAGACAATACTGATATATCCAAATTCTCTATTTATTCACTTAACTATCTAATTCACCCTAATATTATATATATTCAATCTAAGTCCTATTCCCACAAACGCTATGGCAAAGCAATTCATCAAGTTGAGGCAGCTTACATCACACAATTTACAATTGTATGGGTGTAATAGAAGATCATAACACCAACTTCATTGTCAGACTCCCAGATTGGGATCCATCAAATACCAACCGTCCTTTTAAAAGCTTTAGATCTTCATAGTAAAAAATTATTATATATATTCAATCAAATATAGGAAGCCACGTACTAGCCTTACTATCAATCTTGTTGCCTATTGTCCCTTTAATGCCGCTGGACTAGTTTTAGAAAATAATAAAAGGTGATGGTTAATCGGTCAACAATTGAGGCTATGTGTGAATGCATATTAACCACAAGCACTCTTTTCCCTTTAACATGGTGACAAAGTCCAAGCCTATTACACTATTTGGTTCAATTTCAAAGTCTGTGGCCCTTTCTTGACATATTGACCATTCCTTATCTAATATAATACAATTATAGGAGCCATTTTCTATTAGTATAATGATAGTCTAGGTTCAGAACAATTGCTAGGTATTGACTATTCAGACTTCTTAAATCTAGAGCATGAGAAAATCATACCTGTAGACTTCAACTCAATGCCACAGTGAAGAAAGGCAAAGTTCAATAGTTGGCTGAAGCAAAAGGAAGCCCCATCAGTAAAATATACGTGTGACAAAAGAGGAAGAAGACTAGGGTTTTATTTTTATTTTTTTTAAGCTTATCAAGGCCCATATATTTACTTATGCCACCTCACTTGGACTTCATATCCCATAGTATTTATCTTATTTTTAATATCTTAGGCCCAATTCAATTTAATCCATTTAGTTGTAGGCCTCCTTTATAATTTATGCATAATAATAAAATTGATATCAAAATTATGGGGTGCTACATCCTTCCCCCCTAAAAAAAAATTCGTCCTCGAAATTGTACATACCTTTGTTAATGAACAACTCTGGATACTTTGATTTCATCTCATCTTCTCACTCCCAAGATGCCTCCTCCACTGTGTGATTCTTCTAAAGGACCTTAACCAATGATATGATCTTGGTGCGTAGCACTTGATCCTTGCGGTCAAGAATTTGGATTGGAACTTCTTCATAAGTCAAGTTGTCTTCGATCTTGAGTGGCTCATAGTTCAAGACATGTGAAGGATCCGAGATGTACTTCCACAGCATGGAAACATGAAACACATTATGCACTCCTGCAAGTGTAGGTGGTAAGGCCAACTCGTAGGCAACTTTACCAATGCATTTTAGGATCTCAAATGAACCAACAAATCTGGGACTCAACTTCCCCTTCTTCCCAAATCTCATCACACCTTTCATTGGGGCGACTTTCAAAAATACCATATCTCCAACTTCAAATTCTACTTTCCTTCTCGAGTTGTCATAATAACTCTTCTGTCGACTTTGTGCTATTTGCAATCTTTTACGAATCAGATTAATCTTCTCAGATGTCATTTGAATGGTTTCTGGCCCCAACAATTTCCTCTCACCAACCTCTTCCCAACACAATGGAGACCTGCATTTTCTACCATACAAAGCCTCATAGGGAGCCATCTCAATACTAGAGTGGTAGCTATTATTATAGGCAAATTCCACTAAAGACAAGTATTTTTCCCAACTTCCTTTGAAATCCAATACACAAGCCCTTAACATATCCTCCAAAGTACGAATAGTCCTTTCTGATAGACCATTTGTTTGCGGGTGGAAGGCTGTACTAAAGCTAAGATTAGTAGCCAAAGCTTTATGTAGGCTTTCCTAAAACTTTGAGGTGAATCTTGGGTCTCAATCTGACACAATTGATGCTGGAACTCCATGAAGACTCACAATCTCATCAATATATATATGTGTGTGTGTATATATATATATATCTGTGCTAGCTGATCAAGTGAGTAATTCATCTTAATTGAAATAAAATGTGCTGTTTTCATCATCCTATCCACAATTACCCAAATGGCCTCATGTCCCTTAGGAGATCTTGCCAAACGAGTCACAAAATCCATACATATACGCTCCCACTTCCACTCAGGAATGGGAAGTGGTTGTAGCAATCCTGAAGGTTTCTGGTGTAGTACCTTAATTTGTTGACAAGTCAAGCATTGCTCCACAAAATGAGCTATCTCTCTCTTCATGTTATTCCACCAATAAGTTTCTCGAATGTCACGATACATTTTAGTGCTACCAGGGTGCATTGAGTATGGGGTACGATGGGCTTCTTCCATAATCTCTTTCTTTAATGAAACATCATTTGGCACACAAAGTATTTTTCCAAACCTCAAGACACCATCATTAGACACATTAAATCCTGCTCTCTTCCCTTCTTGTACTTCTTCTATGATCTTTACAATTTGTGCATCATCAACCTGTGAACTCTTAATCTTCTTAATCAAAGTGGGTTGTATTGTCAAACTGGCCATAAAGACTTGGGAATCACCCATGAAAATTTCAATTCCCATCCTCTCCAAGTCCTTAATAATCTCCTTTTGAGTAGTTAACAACGCAGCTGAGAAATTGGAAGACTTCTGACTAAGTGCATCAGCTACCACATTAGCCTTGCCTGGATGATAATTGATTGAGCAATCATAATCTTTAATTAACTCAAACCACCTTTGTTGTCTCATATTCAATTCTTTCTGAGTAAAGAAGTACTTCAAGCTCTTATGATCTGTATAAATCTCACACCTTTCACCATACAGATAATGTCTCCAAATCTTCAATACAAACACCACTGCAACTAACTCCAAGTCATGAGTGGGATAATTTTGTTCATAACTCTTTAATTGTCGAGAAGCCTACGCTATGACTTTACCATGCTGCATCAACACACAACCCAGACCTTTTCTTGAAGCATCACTATAAATGACAAAGCCTCCCAAGTTGCTAGGGATGGTTAGTACTGGTGCAGTGACCGACCTTTGTTTAAGTTCTTGAAAACTCTTCTCACATTCTTCTATCCACACAAACTTGGCATTCTTATGAGTTAGTTGAGTCAATGGGGCTGCAATACGGGAAAATCCCTCCACAAACCTCCTATAATAGCCAGCAAGGCCCAAAAAGCTTCTAATTTCACTCACATTCGTCGGTCTTGCCCAATCATCCATAGCTTCAACCTTATTAGGGTCTACAAAAATCCCTACCTCAAATATCACATGCCCTAGGAACACCACTTGATCAAGCCAAAATTCACACTTCTTAAACTTTGCATATAGCTTCTTCTCCCTCAAAATTTGAAAAACAATTCTCAAGTGCTTTTCATGTTCTTCCATGCTTTTGGAAAAGATTAGAATGTCATCAATAAAGACAATAACAAAGCATCTAAGTACTCATGAAATACCCTATTCATCAAGTCCATAAATGCAACAGGAGCATTGGACAATCCAAAAGGCATTACCAAGAATTCATAGTGCCCATACCTAGTCCTAAAAGTTGTCTTAGGTATGTCTTCACCCTTGATTTTCAGCTGGTGATACCCAGAACGAAGGTCAATCTTTGAGAAGACTTGTGCCCCTTGCAATTGATCAAACAGGTCATCAATACGAGGGAAAGGGTATTTGTTTATCACAGTAACCTAGTTTGACTCACGGTAGTCAATACACAACCTCATAGTCCCATCCTTCTTTTTCACAAATAAAACTGGTGCACCCCAAGGAGATGCACTTGGTTTGATGAACCCCTTATCAAGGAGTTCTTGTAACTGTTCCTTAAGTTCCTTAAGTTCAGTTGGTACCATCCGATATGGTGCTTTCGATATAGGAGAAGTTCTAAGGAGCAAATCAATGAGGAATTCAATCTCCCTATCTTATCCCTGGTAGGTCTTCAGGGAAGACATCAGGAAACTCCCTCACAATAGGGATATCATCCAACTTCAATATCTCTTTCCTAGTGTCCACCACATGAGCTAGGTACCCTTGGCATCCTTTCCGTAATAGATGCTTAGCTTGAAGGGCTGATATCACCCTAGGTAAAGCATGCATCCTAGAGCCCTTAAATCGAAATTCAGGTTCTCCTAGAGGCTGAAACACCACTTCTTTTCTAAAACAATCTACACTAGCATGATAAGCCACCAGCCAATCCATTCCCAAAATTACATCATAGTCATACATGTCCATCAAAATCAAGTCTGCTAACATTTCCCTATCCTCAATTTGGATGACACAAGACTTAAGCATAGAATTACACACCAAAGAATCACCAATAGGTGTGGCCACAAACAAGTCATAATCCATAAGTCCTGGTTTCTTATCAACTTAGCATATTGAGAGGAGATAAAAGAGTGTGTAAATCCAAAATTAAATAGAATTTTAGCAAAGTTTGAGAATAATGGGAGGATACCTGTAACCATAGTATCTGAAGCTTAAACGTCTTGTGGTGTGAGTGCAAACACTCTCCCTTGTGCCTTCCTCCTCTGATCATCCTTTCTAGGTTGTTCCATTGAGTTTTGTTGAGGAGATGTACAGCTTCTAGCTAAGTGTCCTGTCTTCCCACAATTATAGCAAACCTTTCCTTCAAAGAAACATGGTTTTGTCCATGAAACCTTCCACACGTAGGGCAAGCATTCGAACTTCTACCTTGAGCCTTCTAGGGTGGATTCTTATTTTCTAGCTTATTTGATGATGAATTACTCCCAGGCCTCCCAACAGATCCTTTCTTGTTCCAATGACCTTGAGCATTGCCTTATCAAAAGCCTATCTGTCCAGTGTTTCTAGGTGGGTTCTCATTCTTAACATTGTTCTTGAAATCTTCCTCCAGTCTCATAGCTCTCTTAACTGACTCTCTATAATTATCAACCCCTGATGCAATCAGATGGTGTCGAAGTCTCTCATTCAACCCCTTTTGAAATCTGCTTGCTTTCTTCGTCTCATTAAAGATTAAGTAGGGTCCAAAGTGAGATAACTCGATGAATTTAGCTGCATATTGCTCAACAATCATACTTCCTTGCTCCAAATCAGCAAATTCCCTCTCTTTTCGTCCTCGAACCACCTCGGCGAAGTAGTTATCATAGAAAACCCCTTTAAATTTCTCCCAAGTGATGGGGTTTCTCTTAGTGTCCATTCCCTCCAAAATGGCCTTAGTGGATCTCCACCAATGCTCAGCTTCCCCAATCAACTTGAAAGTTGCAAACCGCAACTTCTGAGAGTTAGTGCAATCTAAAGCTTCTAACAACTTCTTCATCTGCAAGAACCAGTACTCATCTTCCGTGGGATTTGGCTTCCCATCAGAAGAAGGGGGATACTGCTTCATAAAAGTCTCAAAAGAGCAACCAGCCCTTGTCTCTACTCTACCTACACCTCTACTAGCAACATGGGCCAACCTGTCCAACAGTCGGGCAGCAGCTTCATCCAAAGGATCAGTGCATGTCACCCTAGGACGTTCATTATTTCTCACGTCTTGAGTGACTTCAGCCTCAGTATCAACCCTTGCTTTGGTTAGCTTACGTGAATTAACAATAGGTTCCTCACTATTGGAATTAGCTACTCTCTTCTTTTTGGGTGGCATGGTACCTAGTTAACAAAGAAATCAAGAAATATAGAAGGTGCAACAATTATTACTACTAAACATAAGAAGTAACATTGCCAAAATTATTTAAAATGTCTCATAAAACATAACCTAAATACCAAATGCTCTGACAAAAAAATCAAGATCATAACCTAGTTTTCATGTGTCTACAGAATCATAACCTAGTTTTCAAGTGTCTACAGAATCATAACCTAGCTCTGATACCACAACTGTAATGCCCCAAAATCATAAGCAATAAAAGTCTATTTAATCTGAATAATCCATAAAAATATTAAATAAAAGAAACCAGCAACCTTAAATCTCATCACAAATGTTAGAGCTCTAATTCACCAAAGACAAAACATCTTCAAAATAATTCTCCAATACAATGTTTAATGCCATAAAAGTAATAATAAAATCCTTAATTCCACAAAATAGTTTGTAATTACTGTCTCCCAAGAATCTCTCCTCCAATAATCCCTCTAATGTATCTGTAATGGGAAATAAAGGGGGGTGAGATAACCCAATAAGTGGAATTCACTAACATTGGGATGTGGGAACAAACCTTTTAAATGAATATTCCATACAACAAAGTTATAAGTTGCAAAATTATCTATGCTTTAACATCAAATATTTCATATAAAAATATCATTATATTGTAAGCCATCATAATGTACCAATGCCATCATATAAACAATTTCCTAGGCCTTTCTCGTGGTCAACATTTACGCCCCGTTGACAGGGTTGTGTTGTCCCCTTTTTGGGACTGGAACCTCCTTTTCATCCCCTTTCTTAAGGATGGCTCCTTTCGAATATAAAGGTGTACTCCCTTGCTAAGGAGCTATCAAATGTGCACTGTTCCCTTTTCTGGGACCGTCCCTTGCAAAGGACTAGCTGGAGTATGATAGTCCCTTCCTAAGGACTAAATACAATACTGAGCTTTTAATCACGACTTGCCATAGGTTTTCAAAACACATTTCAAGATGCTCACAAAAATAATCCATTCATAATTCTTAAAAATATAAGGATATATTCACACATACAAGTTTAAATAAATTTAGGTTGTCCCACAAGTTTTTCATAAAACGAATAGTCAATGTGCACATCAAACATTTATAAAATATCAATTTATATATAGAATATCAATATATTTCTTTGATATAGAATAGTTTAATAATCAACATTGTTTTGGGAAAATCCCAAAATTAGTAAACACCACTTACCTCTTAGTTGCAAAAATAAAGGAAATCAACCTCTCTCGAATAACAACAATTCAGTAGAATTAGAACCTAGCAACACCAAAAATAGGTTCATCAATACACAATTTCTCACTTAAAAAAGAAAAAGAAAAATCCATTTTCACACTTAAACGGTGTGAGAGTGCCTTTTTCTTTAGCACATAGGCCCAAGGATCCTGGGCCAAATAGTTGTAGTTTGATGGACTAGGCTTGTTCACCGTAGCTAAATGGCCTGTTTAAGAACCAAGTGGTGCACAAGGCAAGCTTCCTACAACACACATAAACTAGCAAACGAGAATATTTGTTTTGAATAACAATGAAAATAGCAAAAGGAATGCAAAGTAATTAGGAAATACACAAAACAATTGTTAGGGATCCTCAAATTAATAAGAAATACTTCATTAGTTTTTCTTAATTATGGTTACAATGTGCTCACTAAGACGTGATACAAGGTTCAAATAAGCTTAAAAATTACAGACTTTGATGGCTATCCAAGCCTCTAAGACTTGCAAAGTTTGAATCCTTTTGAATCCAAGTATGTGCTATAGTGGCTTTTTCTGGGATACCAGGAGATATTTCACTACTTTCATTGAGTTTGTGACAGAGTTTTCTCAACGATTCTGTTGTGATTTTCTATTGCTAAATCCCCCTTTCAATGTTGGCTGCCTTCCCCTTTTATAGTGTCATTCTAGGGTTTGGATACCATTGATTCTCCCCCCCTGGCTCCCTGGGTACCAAAGCCCCTATTATGTTAGCCACTTTAATGGCTGGTTTTTTCCCTGTTTCTGATAGTTTTCATCTTTTAGTGCTGTTTCTCTAAAAGTCACTTCCTAAATTTCCATTCTGGGGCGTCCTTGGGCAGCTAACCTTCAATCTCTCTTCTTTCAAGGCTTCTTACTTTTCAGACTCAGCTTTTGGTTGTCTTTCCTTGCTGTCATTTTTCCCAAGTGAGCGGAATCCATTTCTGCTGGGTTGAAGGTTTTCCCAGCCACTTCCCCTTATAGTTCTTCATTCTGGGTTCCCCGAGGTACCGGCCTTTTGTTCATGAATTGTCACTCTCCAAGCTCTCTAGTTCTTTGCTTCCCCACTGGGTGCTTGAGAAGGACATATCTGTTCTTCGTTTCTTGCATTTCGTGGTATCCCGCTTGAACTGTCTTAATCCCACGCTGTGCTACACGTCTCGAGGATCCCAAGCCTCTGGGTATCCCGACCAAATTCTTTCACTAGATTTTGCTGGATCTTTTAATGGCCTTTTTGTTGGAAATCTGAACATACATAGGGCCTTGAAGTTGATTCTTCTTGCTACTTGAATTAGGCCTTCTTTACTTTTCATGGAATGGGCTTTCTTGTGAAATTTTGGACCTCAACATTAGCCCCCCGAGCTCGTGGGTTACCTGTAGCCCACGCGCGAGAAAATAAATTATTTTTGGACACTTTCTTGGTTTATAGAACCAATGTGTAGATCAAATAATTCTTGAGGGAAACTCCAAAGGAATTGCTACACTTCCTTCATGGGATGAACTAACATGTTGCGAGAAATTAGAATTCACCTTCATGTTAGTATTAAGCTGTAGATTGGTATTCAATAAATTAACTTTGTCAAACTGACAATAATATATGCAGATATATATGTATAACCAAATTATATTGGTATCGCATTTGATGCTAAGAGTATATTTCTAGCACTAATGTTTTTGCTAGCGATTCTAGGATATGCTTTTTTTTGAAAGTAGCAGACAAAAATCATGTTGAATGCATATTAAATCTTAATATAAGATAGCATAGCTTTTTCAACAAGATTTTGTTTGTTTTACAAAATAGGTTGAATGAGGGAAGCCCCCATGAACTTTGACAAAGATATTCTATGCATTGTAGTACATGCTTGCTATGGCTAAGGTGAATGACACCAAGATGTTTGCCACATGAGATTTTTAGTCCATGGATAGTGACTTACCAATGGGACCATGATATCATAAATCATTGAATCATAAAAACATGTTGATTTAGAGTCTAATCAAGGTTGGCTATTCTTCTCAAAATGTATTAAGAGATAGAAACTTCCCTGAGGACATGACTTAGAAGGATTAAGAACATCTCCACACCTTACTTTAGCTAAAGACCTTACTCTTTTGGTGGATGCTCTTGATCTTTGCCTTATTCTTTTTCCAGATTGTGAGAGATTGTATAATATTTTAGATTGCAACAAATTATTCACATATCATGCCACCAATTATATTGTTGTTGAATTGCTAGATACCATATAGTTCATGAGCCAAAGAAAATAACAGTGGTTGAACTTATGTACAGTAAAGTTTGTACTAGACTTCTCAATTTTTATCAAGTGAAAGATATATTTAAGGAAATTTTTTAATCTTGTCTTAGCCCCCAATGTATGCACTGGAAAAGCCAATTGCCAAATAAGATATAACAATAAAAATTACTTCATGTATATGAAACCATGTGAGGATTTCAACCACATAAGAATTCCAAATTTTGATTTTTGATAATTGGTCAAGTAAGAAGACCAAAATATTAGAATTTTCATTTTAATCTATATGAATAAAATATTAGTGCATGGGTGATACCTCTTGCACAAAATTTTGCAGTGTTTTGATATATTCAAACATGGTATTGATGAGTGGGCTTACTGGAAGGGTACCTTTCTTTTGTTGAGTCGAAGTACCTCCAAGCTTTTGGTGAGTTTGCACCTTGTAGGAGGAGGTAAATGTCGCTAGCTCGTTTGCAATGTCATTGACTAATCTCTTTGTTTAGAGACTTGCAAAAGTATCCATGCTTTTGCGGCTTCGAGTGATGTACTCTTAGAATTTTTTTTTTTTTTTTTTTTTTTAAGTTATGCCTTCCTTCCTTGCTTCCTTAGGCTCCCTTGAACCAATTGCTTTCAAGGAGGTCAATCTTGTGCACTTTATACACCCACTTTTGGGTTTTCATACCCACCTAAGGCTCTTTCTCTTTGTACCCCTCGTTGGGCCATGCTTACAATTTGCATCCTTTGCTAGGACGTGCTACAGCTTGTACCTATTGCTGGTACGTGCTACAGTTTGTACCCGTTTTTGGTACATGCTATAAGTTGTAGCCATGACTGGGATATGCTTACAATCTGCACTTTTACCTATTGCTGGTTCGTGCTATAGCTTGTACCAATAAACTTTTGCTTTTGACCATTTTCTTGGTCGTACTTGGAAACTTTTGCTCTTGCCCAATTTCTGGGCCATGTATTTAGAAAATTTGTTCTAGGCCAAGTCTTGGGCCAGGTACATGAAAAGTTTGCTCTTTCCAAGTCCTAGGCCATGTCACTTGGAAAAATCTGTTTTGGTCAAGTCTTGGGCCAGGTACATGGAAAGTTTGCCCTTTCCCAAGTCCTAGGCCATGCCACTTGGAAAAAATTCTGTTCTGATCAAGTCCTAGGCTACGTACATGGAAAATTTTCCCGTTCCCAAGTCCTAGGCCATACCACTTTGGAAAATTTCTATTATGATCAAGTCTTGGGCTAGGTACATGGAAAATTTTCCCTTTCCCAAGTCCTAGGCCATGCCACTTGGAAAATTTCTGTTTGGTCAAGTCCTGGGTTAGGTACATGGAAAATTTTCCCTTTCCCAAGTCCTAGGCCATGCCACTTGGAAAATTTGTTCATGACCATTGAATTTTTCAATCTTCAAAAAAAGTTCCTTTGTAGCCCTTCGTTTTCAAGTGGGCTCACTAAACTGATTTCTTTTCTTTTCTTTAAAGAGTTGAGGATTTGTTTTCTTCTCCAAGGATCTTCTAAAATATCCTCTCTTGGCTACGAACAAATCCATTATGGAAATAATCTTCTTTTATGAGTCATCTAAGGTTGCTCTCACTAGTGAACTGGTGGCCAGGAGTTCCACCAAGATGATTCTGTCATTGTGTTTTCTTTAAGTGGGGGATCCTCTTATGGGGATCCTAGAAGAGGAAGGCTTCCTCTAGGCATGCTCGTTGAAGGCTGTCTTCACAAACCTCATAGTCTGTTTCTTTACAAGGATCTCTACCGCTACTACTTTTTTAGAGATCTTCTCACTCAATAGGTACTCCTCTTCTTCAGGGAATTGGGTCAGTGAGTTTGCTACAGCCTAGCTCTTGACAGCTCTGGCGATCCTTCAGACCCATATTGTATTGGGAAATTAATATTAACCATCGAGCTACTCTTCAAGATCGCAAGGGTTGATGAAGGAGGGCTTTTATTGGATGAGAGCTTGTCACCAATAGGATTTGGTGGGATGAAAAGTAATGATTCAGTTGTTGAGATGCATGACCGCCATACACGCTCTTTCTATGTTGGGATACCTCATTTCGGTGTCCTTCAATGCTCTGTATGCTTGGGATCAAGATCCCGAGTACAATAATAATGATTTAGCTATGGACTGGTAGCCATAAGGTAGGCAAATGACTCATGATCTGTTAAAATTTTATGAAAGACATTTGGATGCTAAGCTCTTCATATGAAAACATTCTCCTTTTTCAACAGTTTGGATAGTCTTGGTGTGAACTTCCTAATGTCAGAAATTCTTTCCAAGAAACTCTTTGAGTTTCTTGACCGCGGTATGCCTCTTCATGGTTGATATTGTTGTTGTCTTAGTTGGATCTATGAGGAGATCGAAGTCAGGCAAAGGAAATTTAACCTTTGGACATGCCTTATTTAATTTGAAGGAGTCCACGCCAATAAATCTTCATATTTTTTAATAACTCCACCAGTTGCCCCATTTTTTTTAATGATAACTAGCTGCTGGTTAGGATAGGCCCCAAGTTCCTTGGGTCAGCCCCCAAGTTCACCTCTTCTAGTTTTCCATTTGGTAGGATTTATGCCTTCCTTTCTATATCTGTAAGTTTCTCTGGGATCTTCATAAGTAGTAAATTAGTCTTCCTCCTTCTGTCTTTTTCTGTCCAAGGGATCCCTTAAACCATGGGCATTGCTTCCTTCTTTTGGGATGGGAGCCCCTCGGGATCCTAGAGATGGGATATTCTGACTCATCGTATCCCCAAGTTCCTCCAGGATCTCTTCCTGGGCTATCATGTAAGATGGTGATCTGGGATCCTTTTGTAGGCTACATTTAGGTCTCGTGTGCCTTTATAAGCAATATTCTGCCTTCCCTCCAGGTTTCTTCTTTTTCTAGGATAGGAGTCCCCCGGGATCCTAGTAATAAGATATTCTTCAGCTGGAGCTGATTCATCATAAAGTATATTTTCCACAAAGTTTACTTTGTGCTGGATGAAAGGACTAGGATTGGCAGCAACTTTTGTAGGCTTCCCATTCAATCCCTCTTTCATGTACTAGTGGTACATTGAAAGGATTAGGCAATACTTGTGATGTCATGGTTGGCCTTTAGAGCTAGTTGTAGGTGTCCTTCAATGGACTCTATAGCTTCTCCAAATCTTGTTATTTCCATGGGTGAGCCCAATTGTCGAGTTGCAAGAAATGATAGACGCACTATATAGTTGTTGAGCTTTCAATAATGTTGATTTTGCTACTGACTTGCAATATAGTGTTTCTATTGATTTTCTTCAAAATATATTTAAAGTCTACTGCATAATAGGCTTTAGCCCCCCAAGACATGAGGCGGTTGTTGAATCATACTTGATCCACCTTCTCTTGATGTTATTATGGAACTTCTATCCATTTTCCGGATGCCTCCATTTTTTTAACCATTTTACTTTGCTGAATCCGTGGAAATACTTCGCCTTTGCTAGAATCAACGATCTTTTAGGCTTTGTTGGAATTGAGGGTGTACTTAGTCTTGTTGGAATTAAGGATCTCCTCAGCTTTATTGGGATCAAGGATCTCCTAGGATTTACTTTCCTGGAGTCAAGGATCTCCTAGACTTTGCTGGAATTAAGGATGTACTCAGCCTTGCTAGAATAAAGGATCTCTTCAGCTTTGTTGGGATCAAGGATCTCCTAGGCTTTGCTTTCCTGAAGTCAAAGATCTCCTAGACTTTGTTGGAATTAAGGATGTACTTAGTCTTGCTGGAATAAAGGATCTCCTCGGCTTTGTTGGGATCAAGGATCTCCCAGGCTTTGCTTTCCTAAAGTCAAAGATCTCCTAGACTTTGCTGGAATTAAGGATGTACTCAGTCTTGCTGGAATAAAGGATCTCCTCAGCTTTGTTGGGACCAAGGATTTCCTAGGCTTTGCTGGGATCAAGGATGTCCAAGGCTTTGCTAGGATCATGGAACTACTCCATTTTGCTAAATCCATGGGTGGAGCCAAGGAACTTGTCCATTTTGTTAACCTGCGCCATATGATATTATTATCAAGTTGCTACAAAATTGTTTAGCCCCATAACGTGAGGCGATTGCTTTGCTATGCAATTTACATTTCATCAAGCCTCTTTGATTTGCTTACTTCTCTTTCTTCTTTTTCTTTTATAAAAGAAATGAAACAATATTATGAATTTTTTTTTAAAGAAAATAAATCAGCCCCTAAGCGTGAGGCAATTGTTTTACTATGTAGCTCATACAATCTTCATTTTTTTAAAGAAAATAAATCAGTCCCCAAGCGTGAGACAATATTATGATTGTTTAAATATTACTACATGAACCCCTTTTTTTTTTTAAAGAGCAGGGCAATGATCCATTATGTTCAAATTGTAAAGTGGAGAAAATAATGACACATAAAACTTAGCTTGTGTTGGGAGGTTCCCCAAAATTCCATATAGAGTCTCTTGGTGGGACATTCTTTGGAGGAACCCACACTTTAAAAAGAACTTTCCTTCCTCTTGGTGTTTCCTAGCTTTGGAGCCATGCTTGTGAAGGGACTGCTTCTTCCCTCTCCTTTTTCCCAGTCCCCAGCGGAGTCGCCAAAATGTGAGAGTGCCTTTTTCTTTAGCACACAAGCCCAAGGATCCTGGGCCAAATAGTTGTAGTTTGGTGGACTGGACTTGATTCACCGCAGCTAAAGGGGCTGTTTAAGAGCCAAGTGGTGCACAAGGCAAGCTTCCTACAACACACACAAACTAGCAAACAAGAATATTTGTATTAAATAACAATGAAAACAGCAAAAAGAATGCAAAGTAATCAGGAAATACACAAAACAATTGTTAGGGATCCTCAAACTAATAAGAAATACTTCATTAGTTTTTCTTAATTATGATTACAATGTGCTCACTAAGACGTGATACAAGGTTCAAGTAAGCTCAAAAATTACAGACTTTTATGGCTATCCAAGTCTCTAAGACTTGCAAAGTTTGAATCCTTTCGAATCCAAGTATGTGCTATAGTGGTTGTCTCTGGGATACCGGGAGATATTTCACTACTTTCTTTGAGTTTTTAACAGAGTTTTCTCAACGATTTTGTTGTAATTTTCTATTGCTGAATCACCCTTTCAATGTTGGCTGCCTTCCCCTTTTATAGTGTCATTCTAGGGTTCGGATACCATTGATTCTCCCCCCTTGGCTCCCTGGGTACCAAAGCCCCTGTTATGTCAGCCACTTTAATGGCTGGTTCTTTCCCTATTTCTGATAGTTTTCATCTTTTAGTGCTGTTTCTCTAAAAGTTACTTGCTGACTTTCCATTTTGGGGCGTCCTTGGGCAGCTAACCTTCAATCTCTCTTCTTTCAAGGCTTCTTACTTTTCAGACTTAGCTTTTGGTTATCTTTCCTTGCTGTCATTTTTCCCAAGTGAGTGGAATCCATTTCTGCTGGGTTGAAGGTTTTCCTAGCCACTTCCCCTTATAGTTCTTCATTCTGGGTTCCCCGAGGTACCAGCCTTTTGTTCATGAATTATGACTCTCCAAACTCTCTGGTTCTTCGCTATACCACTGGGTGCTTGAGAAGGACATATTTTTTCTTCGTTTTTTGTATTTCGTGGTACCCCCCTTGAGCTGTCTCAATCCCATGCTGTGCTGCACGTCCCAAGGATCCCGAGCCTCTGGCAGCCTCTGGGTATCCCGACCCAATTCTTTCACTGGATTTTCTAGATTTTTTAATGGCCTTTTCGCTGGAAATCTGAACATACATAGGGCCTTGATGTTGATTCTTCTTGCTGCTTGAATTAGGCCTTCTTTACTTTTCATGGAATGAGCTTTCTTGTGAAATTTTGGACCTCAACAAACGGTTTTATCCTAGACAATACGAATATATCCAAATTCTCTATTTATTCACTTAACTATCTAATTCACCCTAATATTATATATATTCAATCTAAGTCCTATTCCCACAAACGCTATGGCAAAGCAATTCATCAATTTGAGGAAGCTTGAGAAATTCTCCATCACACAATTTACAATTGTATGGGTGTAATAGAAGATCATAACACCAACTTCATCGTCAGACTCCCAGATTGGGATCCATCAAATACCAGCCCTCCTTTTAAAAGCTTTAGATCTTCATAGTAAAAAATTATTATATATATTAAATCAAATATAGGAAGCCACGTACTAGCCTTACTATCAATCTAGTTGCCTAGTCTCCCTTTAATGCCGCTGGACTAGTTTTAGACAATAATAAAAGGTGATGGTTAATCAGTCAACAATTGAGGCTATGTGTGAATGCATATTAACCACAAGCACTCTTTTCCCTTTAGCATGGTGACAAAGTCCAAGCCTATTACTCTATTTGGTTCAATTTCAAAGTTTGTGGCCCTTTCCTGACATATTGACCATTCCTTATCTAATATAATACAATTATAGGAGCCATTTTCTATTAGTATAATGATAGTCTTGGTTCATAACAATTGCTAGGTATTGACTATTCAAACTTCTTAAATCTAGAGCATGAGAAAATCATACCTATAGACTCCAACTCAACGCCACAGTGAAGAAAGGCAAAGTTCAATAGTTGGCTAAAGCAAAAGGAAGCCCCCATCAGTAAAATACATGTGCGACTAAAGAGGAAGAAGGCTAGGGTTTTATTTTATTTATTTAAAGCTTATCAAGGCCCATATATTTACTTATGCCACCTCACTTGGGCTTCATGTCCCATAGTATTTATCTTATTTTTAATATCTTAAGCCCAAGTCAATTTAATCCATTTAATTGTAGGCCTCCTTTATAATTTACACATAATAATTAAATTGATATCAAAATTGTGGGGTGTTACAATAACAATCTCTAACTCTCAAGGTTTATGGCTAGGGTTTTCTCTTAGAAGCACTCCTCAACATCTATGGGTAATGGGGGTATATATAGTGTGGGTACAGATAGTGTGTATCAGATATGACAGTTTAGTAAAACAGAATGTTTCGTAGGTATCGCGTGAGAAGGCCTTGTGAAAACCAGCTGTCTCCATCTTGTTCTGACTCTTCGCATTCCAGTCATGTGCAGGGCACATGCTTCACTTTGCGGGAAGCCTACTCGTGAGCTACTAGCAAAAACAGCTTTAGTCTTCAATTGCCTTGAGTCTTCACACACTCTCTCTCTCTCTCACACAACCCTTACAAATAAATCCCACATGAAATACAGGGTACATAAGATTAAACAAAATTACAATCAAATTTGGCACAGAATGAAAGCCAACATAAACTAGTTGTAAATTACAACTTTACAACATTAAAATCACAATTGCCACTGTCACTCAATATAAAATGCATGCCTCCCTTCTTTAGTTGTAGCCAACGCATACGAGTTAGGATTAGATGAGACAACAATGTTAGAGCTAGGTAGGTGTCATCTAAAAATTGAAGGTAAATGAAATCATTTTTGGTCCATTGTATTTAACATGGGATGGCATGAAGGGTTAAGGGTAGGTATAAATATAAATGAGTTGAAGTGCAAGGGGTGAAAATTGTGAATTGAAATGTAAAGTATTTTGTCTGTATGTGTGAGGGAGAAAAAGTCTTGAAACATTGAACAAAAAGATGCAAGGAATATTTACTTTTAATTAGAAATATCTAAAAACATTGAACCAAATAAAACAAATTTTAATATTTAATTTGTTTTTATCTCTAATATGGCACTTGAGAATATATCAATTTTTTTCCCCAAGAATGCGCCACTTGGCAAAACCTTATGTTTTCCCACATGAGGTCTTTGCTTTTATATATATACTAGTACGTTGCCTATGCAATGTACGGATAATTTTGTCATGTATTATGTAATTTTTTTTGGGAGAATGTTGTACATATATTATAGTATTTGTCATAAATCTTTGTTGCCCGTGCGATGCACAGATAGTGTTGTAATGTTTTATGTAAATTTTTTTTTGGAGAATGTTGTACATATATTATAGTATTTGTTATAAATCTTTGTTGCCCTTGCGATGCATGGATAATGTTGTAATGGTTTATGTAAATTTTTTTTGGAGAATGTTGTACATATATTATAGCATATTTGTTATAAAACTTTATTAGTAATGAGTTCATAATAAGAAGCAACAGTTATAAATTGCACACACATATCCATTATAATTATTCAGTTATAGTAATGAGCAATTAAAAAAAAAAAAAAAAAAAACTTTGGAGTAATTTTGTATAATAAAAGTTGATAAAATCATATTAATTCATTCCATATTATTTATTTTTATTATATGATGTAATAAAGAGCTACATTATGAAATCTTTTCTTTTATTTTTTCTTCAATGCTTTGTTATTGTAGTATGGCGACGCTTGTAAAGATTGTTGAGGGGTATGTTATCATCATATGTTTCTTCATCTTCAACGTTTGAAGTTCGGTCCATCCATATTTGTTCATTTTTAACTTTCATCACTTTTCATTTTGTTGCATCATTTGTGTTAATCATTAAAGAATTTGCATTGGAAGATTCTTGATTAGATCTTACAAAGTTTGGACTTGCGGATTTGTTGTCACTAAGATTTTTCGTACGTATTTGTACTTATATTAAATTTCAGTGATGTGACAGTTTTTTGTAAATGTTTATATATATATATATATATTTGTTAATTTAGGAATAGTGTAGCAAAAGAATTAATATAGCATATTTGATTGTGTATTTTTTTTTTCTTCCATATGTTTTTGTCATTTGAAAGTGCATAAAAAATCTTAGCAATTGTGTAATTTTCAAAATCATCCTTTAGATTGAATTCATTCAAGTGAAGTAGGAAAATGCATTTTTTTTCCCAAAAATTTTCTTCAAATCATATGGGATTCCTTCTCCAATATCAATATGTATATGGGGAATTCAATATATGTTATGTTCAATAGTTTTACAATAATTTAATAATTTAAATAAGTTGTACCTCAGTTTATTTTTCTGCAAGACCTCTTGCAGATTTATTTAGGATTTTATTAGCATCTTGATCAAATATTACAAAAGTTGTTTTGTCCGTTGCATTTGAAACTTCAATTTGAATCCTGTATTTGAAGTAGTTTGCAATTGTATATATAGTAGTTATAGTGAGATGAATGTATTATAAATATATGGAGAGTATGTAGTTAATGTGAATGCCTTTATGATAGAGAGATTTGTTTTTGTTTCACTTTTTGCACACCAAACTGATCTTGATTGTGGTTTGACCTTCCTTCCACAAAGCACACACGAAATGTAATACCAGCCCATCGTTGTATCAATGTTGCTTATTGTTACAACACTCTAGCTATTCACATCCTGCAATGAATTTTGAAGTTAATATGTATTATTTTTTAATGTAAATAAAATAATGTATTATTTTTTTTTTTCATGTAAATGATGAGTATAATTTGAAATGATTAACAAACCTGTTTTGTAGGATCTCATTCAATGCATTTTATTTCTACTATTGTTTTCATATTCTTTAATGATAAATGCTCCTATGAAAATTGTTTTGTATGTATTTTTGGTATTTCTTGTATAGGATCATGCTTTTGACCATTCCTATCATTGATTTGTTTTATAGAAAATATTATGTAAATGGCATTTTGTGAGATATTATATGCTATTTTTTAGGTCCTTTTTGTTATTATAAATTTAAAAAATATGCACTTGTCAATTATTTTAGCAACCTCAGGAATCTCAAGATTTATATAAATTTTTGTTGCACTAGTTGATGACAAAGAGAATTTGCCAGCATAAATTGCATAGAATGTTATTAATAGACAAAAGCGTATTGAATAAAAATTGAGAAAAAAGGAAGACATGATTTCATGAGAATGAGATTTTCTAGAAGTATCATTTATATATGGGGGAGGAGGAAGAAAGTTTGTAAATGGGTAAGAGTTTTGGCCTTGATTTACACGTGGGAAGGGTTAGACTTGAGTCATAATATGTAAGGTAATAATTGGGCTTGTGCTTTTCATAAGGTTTTGTTTATTTTTAAAAGTTAGTCCATTTTGTAGAGAACAACATTTGGTCTAATTGTCAAGAGTAGCTCATATTTTATATAATAGTAAAAATAAGTTACTACGATCTATTGGGTAAGGGTAAAAAAACTTAATAAAAAGAGGTAAAAATGGCTAAATGCAAAATTAGAGCACCACATGGCAGGACCTCATGCACTCCTGCATGAGGTCTCTACTTATATATATATATATATATATATATATATATTGACTACTAAGCTGCCCGTGCGATGCACAGATAATGTTATAATGTTTTATGTAAATTTTTTTTAGAGAATGTTGTACATATATTATAGCATATTTGTTGAAAAACTTTGTTAGTAATGAGTTCATCATAAGAAGTAACAATTATAAATTATTTTGTTCAAAAAAAAAAAAAAAAAAACAACAACAACAACAACTTTGGACTAATATTGTATAATAAAAGTTGATAAAAGCATATTAATTCATTTTTATTATGTGATATAATAAAGAGCTTCATTACGAAATCTCGTTTTTTAGTTTCATCAATGCTTTTTTATTGCGGTATGGCGACACTTGTAAAGCTTGTTGAGAGGTATGTTATCGTTATTTGTTTCATCGTCTTCAACGTTTGAAGTTTAGTTCGAACCTATTTGTTCAATTTTCGAGCTTTCATCACTTTTTCTTTTTGTTGCATCATTTGTGTTAGTTGGAAGATCTTGATTGGATCTTACAAAGTTTGGACTTGCAGATTTGTTGTCACTAAGATTTTTCTTAGGTATGCATTCATAATAAATTTCAGTGATGTGACAGTTTTTTGTAAATGTTTTTATATATTTTTTTATTAATTTTGGAATAGTGTAGTGAAAGAATTAATATAGCATATTGGATTGTGTGTATTTTGTTTTTCTTCAATACCTTTTTGTCGTTTGAAGATACATAAAAAATCTTAGCAACTATGTAAATTTTCAAAACCATTCTTTTTTTTTTTCTTTTTTTTTGAAGTATGAAAATTCATTTTTTTCCTAAAATTTTCTTCAAATCATGTAGGATTTCTCTCCAATATCAATAGTTTTACAATAATTTAATAATTTAAACAAGTTGTACCTCAGTTTGTTTTTAGCAAGATCTCTTGTAGATTTATTTAGGATTTTCTCGACATCTCGATCAAATATCATAAAATTGTTTTGTTAGTTGCATCAAAAACTTCACTTTGAATCCTGTATCTTAAGTAGTTTGCAATCTATATAGTTATAGTGAGATGAATATATTATAAATATTTGAAGAGTATGTCATTAATGTGATTGCCAAAATGATCCTAATTGTGGTTTGACACTCCTTCCAAAAAGCACGAATGAAATATAATGCCAACCTATTGTTGTATCAATGTTGCTTATTGTTACAATATCCTAGTAGTTCGCATCCTACAATAAACTGCTAAGGTATTGAAATTGATAAAAAATGAAGACATGATTTCATGAGAATGAAATTTTCTAGAAGTATCATCTATACGTGGGGAAGGAGGAAGTTTGTAAGTGGGTAAGAGTTTTGGCTTTGATTTATGCAGGGTTAGACTTGGATCATAATATGTAAGGTAATAACTGGGCTTGAGCTTTTCATAAGGTTTGGTCTATTTTTAAAAGGTAGTCCATTTTGTAGAGAACAACTTTTGGTCTAATTGTCAAGAGTAACCCATATTTTATATAATAGTAAAAAGAAGTTACTATTAGGCCTGTTCAGGTACCAACTAGCACCGATGAAACCGGCCGGCACCGAACCGATCCGACCGCTTCATAAGCCCACCGTAGGTGTCTGGCGTAGTGATCGGCGGCGATTTGAACAAAGGCGAGTGGTGGCTGTTTTGCACTCCGACGAGAAACCGCACTATACCGGCATATATATATATATATATATATATATATATATATAAATACACACACTATAATTTAACATGTATGTATCAATGTTTACAGTTTTTTATTTTTATGTTTCAGTAGATTGAAGAAAAACCAGAGAAGCCATGAAAGCAGATGCAAGGAATGGGAAGAAGAAGAAAGCGGCGCTGGACTTCACTTAAGGATAGGTTTTCTTTTTTCTTTTTATTATTATTATTATTATTATTATTATTATTATATATATATATAAAATCTGGCACTAAAACTGCGTCGTTTTAGGACCTGATATTAAATTTTAATATTAGCTCCAAAACGATATAGTTCTATCATCAGATTTAAAAAAAAAAAAAAAAAAAAAAAAAAAAAACCCTAAGTTTATTTACCCACCCTCTCCATATCTCTTACTCATCATCTCATCCGCCTGCCTCTTCTTGTCCCAACCACAAAAGTCTTCATCTCACCTCTCTCTCTCCCCTCAACATTCGCCACTTGCTGCCGCCGCTTTCTGCCGCAACAACTAGTGCTTGATGCCGCGTTTTTTGGAGTTTCACCCTCTCCTTTCTCCTCTTTGTCACAACACAAAACCCACCACCATTTCAGTTTTTTATCTTCAAGCACCTCTGTTTTTGCTGTCAACCAGGTCAGATCTTCAAGTTGTTGTCTCTGCCTTCATTTCTTGGTGGTCGATTACTCTATTAGACTTCGTAGGTGAGTCAATCGATGGTTAGATTCAAGAATCTTGAGCTTGTTTGGGTTTTAATATTTGGGTTTGTAATGGGTTTTGAATCTTTTGATATTTAGATTTGATCTAAGTTTTGATTTGTGGTTTGAATCCTTGAGTTTTCTGGGTTTGATTTGGGCTTTAGATCTCTCTTCCTCTCTGTGTGTGTGATAGACAGGTGGACGCTTACCACCGCACCGACTGGAACCGCCACCGATGTTGCCGGAGAACCGTTCCTCAGGCACGGAGGTGACTTGGGATTTTAGGAAACCAAAGATTTCGGTGCGGTGTAGAAACGGCCACAAAAACCGGCCGCACCGCACCGTGTACAGCCCTAGTTACTATGATCTATTGGGTTACAGTAAAAAAAACTTAATAAAAAGAGGTAAAAATAACTAAATGCAAAATTAGAGCGCCATGTAGCAGGACCTCATGCTCTCCCGCATGAGGTATCTACTTTTATATATATATATATATATATATATATATTGATTGATTGATTTACTTTTACTCCCTTATCACTTCTCTTCCATTCAAATGTTAGAAAGCCCTCTAGATATATAGATAATAATTATTTTAGTGTTGCATTTAGTTAGTTAGTTGGTTAGTTAGTTACAATTCCAAGCATGTTAATCACAGATGATGTGATATCATTTGATATATAATACTTTTTCCTTTAACAGAGTCTCAACTTCACAAACTATCTACGGTGCATATGTATAAGCTACTGAAAAATTGTGTTTTTAGTTTAAAATGAGTGTTAGTAAAAAGGTTCAAAAAATAATGGATAGGTATATCACTCTGACACCATAAGTTCATCCACACGGATTCAATGATGTGGACCATCTACCTAGATAATCGATTATTCAATTTCCTTCCAGAATTTTTTGAATTATGCTTTAACTAATATTTATATATCAAAGGATTTGATTGCGTTTTCTATAAAATTATTATTTATAGAACTATCTGTTAATTATGAATTTTGAAAAACGTATATTAAAAGTTTGGTAAGTTTTAGAATATGTTTTAGCTAAACTAGTCGCTAACCCGTGCGATGCACGGGAAATGTATTGAGTACAATATATAATTTAATCTTTGTTTATTTTACTACAATAGTAAAATTGAATTTGTAAAATAAAATCACACAAAAATCATTAAAGAAAGAATCAAAGAACATACACAACATGTACATACGCTGTGAAAGTAAAAATAAAAAAAACAAAAGAGACATAAACACGGACAATTAAAGAAAAAATATAGGAAAAAAAAGTTAGGAATAGAAATATAAGATAAAGATGGGTCACCCTCAAAAAGAATAATCCATGGATATTCATTGAAATCTTCTAGATAATTTCTGATAATAGAAAAAATAAAACCCAAAAGTTATGATGTTAAAACTTCCAAAAGGCCAAAAAAAAAAAAAAAAATTTAAAAATCAGAAAATTCAAAGCTTTAAAAGTATGAAATAAAACAATATATATATATATATATATATATATTTAATTATGCAATAGAGAAATACAATAGAAAGAAGGGAATCCATGATTATAGCTTTTCTACTATTGAAATTGGCCAGACAATTAAATGTATTGCAAAAAATGAACTTAAAAATTCATATGTAAACCAAACATATGTCTACACAACATAGAAATATTAGAGAAATATGAGTTACCTTTTAAATGTTAAAATTCAAAATATTAAAACTTTTAAAAGGTTTAAAAAATTTGAAGATTTAATTAAAAGATTCAGGCCCAGCAATTAAATAAACAAAACAACAATTGACAAACTTATAAGAAAAAGTAACAAATCTATAATTTTTATTGAACAAATCAAATAACCCTAACCTTGATGCATTGACCGAAGAAGGAGAGGAGTCCAATACATAAGTGGAATATGTGAATTGTGAAGCATGAGCCGCCCTCAAAAAAATTCTTGAAGAAAAATAAGTTTTAAGGAGAAAATTGTGTTGCGGCAAAAGAAGATAATAGCAGATCTAATCATAAAATCTAAAATAAAAAGAATTTAAAATAAAAATAATAATAAAATAATAATAAAAAGAGTAGCCCTCATACCTGATTTTACAACTGGTTAGAAGTACACTCCTACCTACCTTCCTAGCACAATAGTAAGCAATTAGTGCAGTCTTGCTCAGACAAATCAGCCACACACTGCACAAGTGCATATAATTTTTTAAAGTCTGTTGTGATTGCACTTCCAGCTGCATACTTGCGAAGAGAACCACCTGCTGCGGCTTCACTTGTTAGGTTATTCAGGGGCTTAGGTTTTCTACGCAAGCAATTCTTAAATAGGAGAGAGTAAAGGCGGTGGGAGAGTGTCCTTATTTGGCTAGAAGTCTAATTTGGATTGGAAAAAGAAAACAATGATGAGGTGGAAAATTTAATTTAATTTAAATTTAATTTAAATATTATGCTGACGTGGAAAATTGTGGGAGCTTCAAAAGTTTCGGTTTTATATATATATATAGATGATGATTATATCAATAAATCACTAGCAACAGACACACACACACACACACACACACACACAAAGGAAAAGAATATTCAAAATTTTCATGTGGTTTCTTTGTAAAACATGTAACTCCCTGAAATTTTGAATGTAATACTTAGCCTCTTTATGGCAATTTGTTATATACAAACCATTAATTGTATAAGAGTTAATCACTTAAGTTTGGTTACAAACTTGGTTGTAGCCAATGGCTACAGCTTCCACTTAAAAAATTAACATGGGTACATATTTTGAAAATCTAATCATTTGATTACATATATATATATATATATATATATATATATATATTTTTATGTCCTTAACACATGTAAAATTTTGTGTCAATCAGATGTTATTTACTATTCGATCTATAAACTTCAGTATTATGCATAATGTTAGACTTCAAAAATTGGAAATTTAAACATTTAATTGATGACATAGTTATTGATCTTTGATTTTCTAGAAATTTTTTTATCATGAAGGATATAAGGAGAAAATGTAATCTAATGGCAGATTTATCAATGTTCACATTCAATAACAATATATTTGTTAGGTTCTAAATATTTGGATATAAATGTTTAGATTTTAAATACTTTATGTGTTGACAAACCAAGTACATAAACTTGTCTAGGAATATATCTTAGTGTCTATGAAGTGTTTTAGACATTGCTTAAAGTGCTACAAGTTAGAATTCAAGAATATACAAGCAGCAGAAAGAAGTGTTGAAAATCTGAAGAGCTCAATCGATCAAGAGAAAGGCTCGACTAATCATGCAAAATGTTTAGGGTTACAGTCCAAAACTACATGGTATATAAGGAAAACCCTAAAACACGTTTTTTAAGTCTTGGAGAGATACTCTTTTGAGATCTAAGCGGTTATTGTACTTTCTACTCTTTCAAGCATCTACTAGAGATCTCACTCATATTGCTAGAATTGGAGGAATAAAGTGCAGCAAAGCTTCAACTATCAAGTGCACTAAAGGTCAAAGACGTTAACTGGAGGTTAATATTGGAGCAAATCTACATCAAAGAAGTCTGAGGGGTTCAGAGCTAGACTTGATAATCTTAGTTAAGTTTACTACGAATGGTATATTTTTAACTGTAAACTTCTATTTGATATAGTGGATTGTTCTTTTGGGATCGTTCCCCCCAAGTTTTTTTTACCTTGAAACTGGTTTGTTTCATTAGTTTTCCTGGGTCATCATATCTTGTGTTATTTATATTTTCTACTGCATAATATGTGTGATGAATGTTTAACCTAGATCTACATAATTGACCTAAATAACAACTTGACTATTAAATTAGGTTAAACATCGTGTTTTCAAGGGTCTAAAAACTAACAATATTGAATGGAGTTGTAGTCATTGACTACAACTAAGTTTGTAGTCAAACTTTGTCCATACAAAATCCTTATAGTAGATTAAATATTACATTCAAAACTTTATGTTGGGTTTTGTCATTTCAAGGAGAAACTACACCGGGGGGTTTTTGTATACTTCTCCTGAAAATTAATTTTTTGATTTGATATTATCCAGAATTTGATATCCCACTGTCTCTCATATTGACAAAAAAACCTTTGAATAATGAATGTTAGATCAACGACTAATAGGGATGTCATTGGAAACGTGCTGTTTTAGGTTTGACTGTGAGAGATCATGGCTCATTCATCATGACTGTGTTCGTGCAATGTCCATGTCCAGACCCGGCGGCCTGGCCGAGCTCCACATATTCATTCTTCATGACTGTGAGAGATCGTGACTCATGAGAGATCTGGTCATTGCAATTTATAGCTGGAACTCATGTCAAATATATTAGGTTTGAGGACAGTTGAATGAAAGGAATGTAATATACATTCATTGAACCTAATGGCATATTTTCTCCATGAAGTTGATATGAGGATTCAATCCTTATCTTACGCATTAAGTCATAACCAAAAAAAAAAAAAAAGAACATTTATTTTCAATTCAGATGTTCACTTTCATTGACGAATGATTAGTCAGGGACAAAATGTCAAAAACTCTATTTGTTATTATTATTATTATTATTTGATTTTTTTTTTTCCCCTTTAAAATTTCAAATATTTGTCCCTTTCGTTTAAAGTCTCCATTCTCCTTTGCCTTCGAAGGCCAGCATTGGTTGCGTGTGTGTGTGTTTTTTTTTGGGGATAAATCACTAAGCTTTCATGGATAAGAAACCAACAATACAAAGCAAAGGCCAATACAGGCCCAGACAACAAAACCAGGGAAAAAGAGAGACTCCAAAGGGCCAAAATGGCCCATTAGTATTAATTTTTGAAATATTTAGCAACAGAGCACTGTTTCGAAAATAATTAGGGAAATACCACTTTTTCCGGTACTCGAGCATGGTGAGCTCGAGTACCATCTTTTCATTGGTCAAACATCTTCTCAAAAAAAAAAAAAAAAACGCCGCTATAGGGCCCGAAAACGTCACTATAGGGCTTAAAAAACGCTACTATAGGGCCCCTTGAACCTGTTATGGACTTAAAAAAAATTTTGCAGCAAAACGCCGCTATAAGGCCCAAAAACGTCACTATAGGGCTTAAAAACGCCACTATAGGGCCCCTTGAACCTGTTCCATGCCTTATAAAAAAATTTTGCAGGAAAACGCCGCTATAGGGCCCGAAAACGTCACTATAGGGCCCCTTACCTGGTATGGGGGCTTAAAAACGCCGCTATAGGGCCCGAAAACGTCACTATAGGGCTTAAAAACGCCACTATAGGGCTCCTTGAATATGGGGCGATGGTGGATTAAAAAAACATGGTACTCGAGCTCACCAAGCTCGAGTACCAGAAAAAGTGATATTTCCCTAATTATTTCCGAAACAGTGCTCTGTTGCTAAATATTTCAAAAATTAATGCTAATGGGCCATTTTGGCCGACTCCAAAGAATACAAACAGAGTCATTGAAGGCCCAAACCACTGATGTAGCCTATAGGCCCTATACCCTATGGATTATGGACACTCTCATTGATGATTCATTCTGAAACTTTCTTAAGAGCTACAACGACTTCTTAAGCCCTTTTCAATGGAGTTGAAGGGCTCCATTGGCCTCAAGTTCGTATTTTTTTTTTCATTGCCTTACAATTTTTATAATAGTTCGATATATACGTTTAGTTTACTAAATTATTCAAATTCCACCAATGGTGTTTATATATAAACATCCTTTTAATTGATATACATGAAATTTTGTAATTGATACTAACATAAAATCATGAAAGAGTGATAAAGAAGGGAACTTTTGGCCTCAACTTTTTTTCCCCACCAAATATCACATTTCTAAATTGACCTTTGTTGTGTGTACGTGTTATAATATGCATGGGACAAATTTTAGCTACAAAACTGGTTAATAAATATTACTACATATTTTGAAAATTTAACCGTTAAATTACATGTTTTTTATGCTTTTAATACACGTCAAATTTTGTGTTGTTCGGATATTTTTTTTAAATATGAACTGTGGGGGATTTTCCCCCACACACTCAGCTCATTGTCCGCTTTAGGGAGTCAAGACCGCACGGATTTGTTCTCGTCCCTGAGTATGCGAAGACTTTGAGTACAGTCCCACATCAGTTGGAGAAGCATCCCACGCATGCCTTATAAGCCCTTGGAGCAAGGCATGCGTGGGGCGCTTCTCCAACCGATGTGGGACTGCACTCAAAGTCTTCCCATACTCAGGGACGAGGACAAATCCGAGCGGGCTTGGCTCCTCAAAGCAGACAATGAGCTGAGTGTGCGTGGGAAAATCCCCCACATTTAAACGCATGCCTTATATACCACTCGGCCACACATGAACTATAAGCTTATGTTTTATGTATAATTTTAAATTATAAAAACATGCAATTTAAACAATTTATTGATGACATAGCTATTGATCTTTAATTTTCTAGAAATTTTGCAAGCATGGAGGATATATGAAGAAGATATAACCAATTTTGTAGCTTAAGGCTACAACCAGTTTTGTAGCATATGATGAATACAATACTGGAATTAGTTTGGAGTTTGGCGTTGATTACTTAGGCAAATGCATATGATGAATGCAATACTGGAATTAGTTTGGAGTTTGGACAAAACGAAAAAGGTAATGCTATATTTTTTATAAAATAAAAAATACTACTTTTTTAAGGCTAAATTATAAGTTGCACTCTTTAAGTTTGACTGAAATTCATTTCAGTCCTTTAACTTTAATTTAATTGAGTTCTTTAAGTTTCAAATTCGTTCAATTAATGCATTTTTTCCAAATTGTTTAAAAAAATCACCATTAAGTATGCAATTAACTAATGAAAAAAGTTATTTTGAAAAAAATTCTCATATAAATAATCTATAAAATATTATTATTAATTTTATATTTTTTTAATATGAAAATAATATTTTTTTTAATGGCAAATTTTTAACAAAATTAGATAGAAGGCTTAAATTGAATAAATTTTAAACTTAGAGGACTCAGTTAAATAAAAGTGAAGTTAGATGACTAAAATAATTTTTAGACAAACTTAGAGAGTGTGATTTGCATTTCAGCCAATAGATATTTATTCATATATAGAAGATTTGGTAATTGAAGTCTCAAAAAATAAGAAATTGTAGAAATTATCATCAAATATAGAATTTTTAACGTAAAAACATCACAAAAGGAATTCAAAATTTACCTCAATTTAAGGCAATCTTTATGTTGATTTATTGATATAGATAGACACCTCATTTTGTACTTTCTACAACTTAATTCCTAGCCCTGAATAAGGAAGAATACCTAAAATGAAAAAGCTCGATCATTTAACCAAGAATTAAAATAAATTAAAAAAAAAAAACCAATTTTATTTCATTTAAAGGTTCCCAACTGAAGTGTCCATGTTGGTGTGTACCACATCTTGAAAGGAATTTTTTTTTTTTGAATAGATCTTGAAGGAAGTTTTAATTTCCTAAAACTATTTTGAAGATCTTAGTCATTATTTAATTTGAGTCTTAAAAAAATTTATTTCTATGCGAAAATTTTTTTTCCTTAAAAAAAGAAAAGAGATTTCTTAAACAAAAACTATCCCTGAGAATAAAATCATTTTATTTCAATCATTTTTCCAAGGATAATGATAAAATTTGATTAATATCACAATGTGAATAAGAGTTCATTAGTCCATATTCTTTCTCTATCAATAGATTTAATATAAAACCATATCTATCTAACACATAGGCATCTGTGCTGAAGTCTTTGAGGCTATCCAAATGCCCATAACTTTCAAAAGTCTTCCTTCATATAATTTAAGAGGAAAAAAACAAACGACCTTTCAAAAGTCTTACTTGTGGGAAAATTAGTAATCAAAGGGTACAGTATTAAACAAGGTTTATCTGTCATTGTCTCAAGTGTATTAATCAAAGGGGTACATATGAATTTTTAAAGCCATATGGTTTACCACTATAATTCTATTTAAATAAAATTGTACATGTTTAAGGCTAGGTGACTCAATATTGTATCTATGAAAGAAATCTAAATTGACGCAAGACTGAATGGGGTCCCGTTCTATGTGTTGGGTCACCACCATCAACCATCACCATATTCACCCTTGATTGGCATCAGCAAGCAGCCAGGCACCAAAGGTCAATTTGTTTTTGTAGATATGTAATCATTTGTTGAAATAATATTTGCAGACACGTGCCATGTTAGATTTATCAAGTTAATATCAATTCTCCAATCTTATACTAATTCTTGATGCGTTTTTTTTTTAATTGTACAGTGAGTAAATTGATCTTAACACAAGAAAAAATTTCAAGGAATATAGAAATAACACTATAGGTTGCCAGTTCATGTACTCCATAATTAACCCAAATCAAGAACAATTAACAATAACACTATAGGTTGCAAGCTTCAAATCCTCGATTGTTGTGATTCAACGATGTCATGTCTTCACACAAAAATAGAAAGAAAGAAGGAAAACAACTATTTTCTTGTCAAAATGAGTATTAGCTTTCAAAATAATTTTAGTTATAGCCATATGCTTGTCAACATCTAGAGAGAGAGAGAGTACTAGAGGAAGTGCCATCCAGCAAATTGAGGATAGAGATACGAATAGTGATTCCTAACATTGATCACAACCCACAAGGTTCAATATAGTTTTAACTTTGCCTTCTTCACATTAATGCTTTTGCATTTGTATTCTAGTTCTAGTACTTATATAAGAAGATTAGGGATAGGAGAAGTTAGACAATGCAAGAGTTACGTGTGAAGGTGGAGACAAAAAGCCCAAATCTGATATCAAGGAGTGGAAAATGAAAAGCATTCTAATTCCTTTTAAGACAAGGATATTCACCCTTTTAAATATGAGAGAGAGAGAGAGAGAGAGATGACCACATGGTAGTCATTAAACATTTAGGTAAGGTGGAAGGTCAAACGGAAAAATATTCTAAGGCAGCTGTTTGGGTATGCTAAAAGACATGAAGAGAAGGGAGGTATGGAGGGAGTAAACTCTTCAAAGAGAGCGCCACATGGCAAAACCTCATACTCTCCTACATGAGGTCTCTGCTTATATATATATATATTGATTGCATCCACCATAGATTGGCATGACAACTCAAAAACATCCACCATAAATGCTTCCCAAGAACTCAAAAACAACTCACAACACTCAGAATGGGTGAGGTTTGTGTTTGGGTTTAGAACCTCTCAAAGGATATGGAATTAGAGAAGGAAGAGTATGAAGAAAACTAAGAGAAATGTGTAGAGGATTGTAGGTAAGAAATCTCTAACTCTCAAATGGATTTCTAGGGTTTTCTCTCTAAAACTCTCCTTACAATTTCGTGGATAATGTGAGCTTTTATAGTATATAGGTAAAGAAATAAGGAAAGGCACACAAAACAGTTGGCAGTGCATCTTGCGAGTCAAGTCGCAAGTTGGCCAAGTCCCGAGCCACTCGCGAGATGCCATCCATCACTTAAACCTTTAAAATTCTAGCATTTGCTCTTCACTTGACCTTTCGTGAGTTGCACCACTCGCGAGCTAGTTGTGAGCCAAATTGTGAGATGCTTAGCCTTCATAGTTCTTAACCAACTTCACATACTGAACCCATTACATTGAATCCCAAAAAAATATAGGGAAATGATTGAAGAATTACAATCAAATTTGACACGAAATTAATGCCAATAAACGTAATTGAAAATCACAACTTTACAAATACAAACAAAAGTTTAAGATTCTTTAAAAAGTGTTCAAAATGAATAAATAACTACAACATGATTATGTGAATAATACATGCCAACTATCGACCTTGAACCATTGTAACAGTAACATTGTTAATAGAGCATTTTGTTTGGAAGCATTTAGAGGGATCTGTATCTAATGCAATCAACTTTTCAGTGAATGCTGGTTTCGTTGGAGGAGGCAAATTACCAATCTCACTTTTAAGCATGGAAATAACAACAGATACAGTTGGCCTATCTTGAGCGAATTCTTGCACACACAACAACCCAACTTGTATGCATCTCAAAATCTCTATTTCAAAGCAGGGCTCATATATCATTGGGTTTATTAATGCTATAGCGTTGTCTGCACTCCACAATTTCCATGCCTGAAAAAGTGAAAACATGATTGAAATTATCACCGCCAATACTAAAAATTATTAAAGAACAAAATGCAATGGACATTTAAAAAAAAAAAAAAAATGAGGCAATGAAATGACTTACAAGTCCTAAAAGGCTTTGGGACTGCTCATCATTATAAAAGCTAGTGTTTCTTCTTCCATTAACTATCTCTAGTAACAACACTCCAAAGCTGAAGACATCTGATTTCTCTGAAAATCGGCCTTCCATTGCATATTCAGGAGACATATAGCCACTAAATTTTAACAAAAAATACATCCAAAACTTGTCATCAACAATATTAGTAGTATCTAATTGAAATTGTCAAACCAAAAGTTACTTACTAAGTTCCAACGACCCTATTAGTATTGGCCTGGTCTTCATTACTTCCAAAAATCCTGGCCATACCAAAATCTGATATTTTTGGATTTAGCTCTTTATCCAACAGGATGTTACTTGCCTTTAGATCTCTATGAATAATCCGTAATCTAGAATCCCTATGAAGGTAGAGTAGACCTCGACCAATTCCCTCAATAATCTTAAAGCGTTTTTTCCAATCTAGTACTCTTTCTTTGTGTGGATCTAATGAATTTAAACAAAAGACAAAAGAGAAAGAAAGTGCTGATTAAATCTACAAGGTGAATGAACGTGAACTTTGCAAAATTTCTTTTGCTGAAAGTCATCAGAAAACTATTTCAAGATTAAAAGAAGTACGTCCACAAAATTAAAAGAAGTAAAATATTTTTATAATAAAAAAAGGTATCAAAATTAACTAACCGAAGAGAAATGCATCAAGACTTTTGTTTGGCATGTATTCATATAACAACATCCTTTCTTCTCCTTCAACACAACAGCCAAGGAGCCTAACAAGATTCCGATGTTGGAGTTTAGAAATTACTACCACCTCATTCATAAACTCTTTTAACCCTTGGGCAGAGGTTCTGGAAAGTCTTTTCACTGCAATTTCTTGTCCATCTGACAATTTTCCCTATTAAAAATCCCAAATCATAAACTATATATTCATAGTATTTGAAAATAAAACTTTAGAAGAGCAACCATTACCTTGTATACGGGACCAAATCCACCTTAACCAAGCTTGTTAGATAGATGGAAGTCGTTTGTTGCGCTCACCAGCATCTCAAATTTGAATAGTGGGAGCTCCTGGACTTGGTTCAGGTTGTCACTAGGGAAAGGTGTATGTGATTCCTCATTTCCTTTTAATCTCCTTGCTGAATTCGACTACAGTTGAGATCAATCTGTAATATATACAAAAATTTCCTAGCGGTGTTATTTTAGTTGAAATATTACCTCTTTGTTTAGCCAGGATCCACTTCCACAATCTGATAGCGCAGATTGAAATGGTCATTCCTATGATCACAGTGATTGTGACAATTTTTTTTCACTTCTCGCTTTGTATCTGTAAATCAGAAAAACACTATTACATGAATTCAAATAAAACAGCTAACTATATATGTTTTCTTGGGGTCAAATATATTGCATTTTACAAGGATTTCATCAGCTTGGGAAGCTGAGGAATTTTGTGGGATTGGGTTAAAGATGGAAGAAAAAACAACTCACCAAGTTCTGATAGGCAGCACGAATGTAAAGATCAACTCTGCCGCTAGATAATGTCTATGGGTCAATTAAGCTTCCAGGGTGGAAAAATAATGCAGTTGATATACAACCTGTCCCAGTATCAAATGCATAGGCAATAAAAGAACTGTTACGTGTGGCTTTAACTTGTGGAAAAATAATGCAGTTGACTAGAATTAATAAGCTTTCATTACGTATGTGATAGACCAAACTCTTTCAACTCTCTCTGTCTTTTTTATTTATTTTTATTTAATTAATTTTTAGTTTTATTATTATTTAATGCTTCATATCTCTGTTTTAAGCCTATTTGTCTAACCGTGTGACAAACACTGAAGTTGGCATAAGAGAATCTCTTAATAATTGGACTAAAATCAAGGACCATCACTATGGGCTAAAATGTCGTATGGATGATACACTAATAGAGAAATAGGTTTGAATAATTTGATATCTTGGTTTGGCAAATTTGTTAAAAGTATTTTTGGGATTGCTTAAAATTATTCAATTGATTATCTTTATCGTAATTCATGTAAAACAGATTGTAACCCAACAGGTTAGAGCTTGGACTATTACGAAGTCATAATTATGCATGTGTGTATGTGTGTATGTGTGTAGAATTAAACAACTTTCAAGTGCATTTTTTTCAAATTACATAAGAAACTAAGAAACAAGAAAAAGAGAGAGAGAGAGAGAGAGAGAGAGAGAGAGAAAATAATATTAAACTTATAAATAATCCATCAAATACAAAGCATGGTAATATAAATATACAAATTTTCGGTCTATTTTTAGTGCAGTTGTAGGGAGTTAAATTGTGGTCATCCTGACAATCCCTTGCTCACAATGATGCTCATGTGACTTAAACCCATGACTTGGCTCTGATATCATTTGTCAAACCGTGTGCCACTCCACCTTAAAATATATTAGTGACGTGGAAGACACTCAAGCCTTTTATGGCATTCAACAATGCGTCCCACAGGCCTTTTTTAGAGGAGTTGTAGGGAGTAAAATATTGTGATCTCTCAACACAAATAGTTTCCAAATTTCACATTGTAACACCACAAAGATAAGAATTCTTCAATAAATAAAATATACACTCATAATCTATAAACATCTATATAAATATATAAAACCGAAGCTTTTGAAGCTCCTACAAATTTCCACATCAACACAATATTTAAAAAATAATAATAATAAAACTTTTCTAAGTCCCAAACCCGTGCTCTGCCTTCTCTTTCCCGATGCTGTACCTTTTCTTTCACCAAAACTCTTTCACAATGCTCTGCTCTTTCATGATGCTCTGCCTGCCATCATCTATATATGTATAAACACAGGCCCACGGCCAATCATGACCGTACGCAACTTTTAGATTTGTTGCTCTCAACAACTATTTTTGTCGCAGATGAAGCCCCATCACCGCCGCATGTCGTTTTCGTCACCGATGGAGCCCCATCACCACTGCATGTCGTGGGTACTACCGAAGTGAACTGGGTCTTGATTCTTGATGAGAATCATGGAGTCACCGATCAACACAACGGTCAAAAAGTTGTTTCAAAGAGGGGTGCTAAAGTGGGTCTTGATTCTTGATGAACTATGACTCACCGAAGTCACTTTGTTGAAGTGTGGGTACTAGGTTAAGGCAAGCAATATTTGAAACAGAGTTACAGAGAGGTATTGAAAGAAATTTGTGGTGGAAAATTGAGAAAAGGGAGAAATAAAGAAGACAAAAGGTGAAGGAAATGTGGCTGAGAAAAAACGGAAGAAAAATGAAATAAAAAAAAGGGTGTTGTGTTGGTTATGACTCATCGAAGTCACTTTGTTGAAGTGTGGGTACTGGGTTAAGGCAAGCAATATTTGAAACAGAGTTAGGTATTGAAAGAAGTTTGTGGAGGAAAATTGAGAAAAGGGAGAAATAAAGATGACAAAAGGTTAAGGAAATATGGCTGAGAAAAAACGGAAGAAAAAAGAAATAAAAAAAAGGGTGACCTCAGGGGGGTTGTTGTAGATATTCTAGATATTGTTGAGGCTGACCTCAGGGGAGTTAGTGTAGATAGGCTCTGCCCTGGTATTTCTGTTATTGCTTAGTTCCATTATGTATCCTTTTCACCAAAAAAAAAAAAAAAAAAAAAAAGGCAAAAGATAAGCTTACCTCACATGTATACATTAATCCGATCAAAAAATTAAAAAGGGTGTTGTGTTGGTGGTTTTAACCATTGGGTATAAATAAATTAATAAGAAAGCTATCAAAACATGTCCAAAATCCGTATGATGAATTCATTGCAAAATATTTGGTATTCTTCGATTATACAAGGTTGCTTATTCTATTATGAGGTGTGTATACATGGATTACGAAGCAATATTATGAGGTGATGTAAATGATTATAACGTATTGAATGAATTCTACTACAACTACCATCTATAGCAACTTTTATTAATAATTGTTAATTTCTCTTAATTTGTTAATAATTGTTAAATTTGAATTTTTTGCTTCAATATAGTGATTTTAATATTTCGAGTAGGTGATGACCACCAAAATTATCAAAAAATTAGTTGTATCATCTCTTTGATACCTTATGTTATAAAAGTGCATGGCATTATTTTTTGAATCTTACATTTAATGGTTTTCCCGTGCATCGCACGGGTTAGCTTCTAGTTAATTTTAATCTTGTTGAGTATATAAATTCATAATGAATGACATAATAAAAAACTATAAGTTGGTTATAATTGAAAAAATATGTGCTTTAATTTGTTATTGGTTATTCGTAGGTGCCATATTAATACGAAAATTTTGGAATTAACCTTAAACCCCTAATATACCAAAAATTTTGTGTTTTTCTTAATATCATTTATTTATGAGACCTAAAATTTTGTGTTAAAGAGAGGTAAATCATCCTCAAGTGTCCCAAGAAGGGTATAGTTTAACAGTTTACTTCTTAGATTAGACAAATATGGTGGACTTTAAAGAAAGAATAGAGGATTTTTTTTCCTTCGGTTGAATAGAGAGGAATTAGAATTAAAATCATATATAATACGAGAGTATAATCATATTTCAATTAAATTATCTAAATATATAAAATTAAATAAATTCTTTAGTTTCACCTCTGATCACCAATGTACGTTTTTAGATCCCTGTAAACTAGATTGTTTAACCTAATTAATTAACCAAGTGAATACTTAGGTTTATTATTCATATCTAGGTTAAAAAAAAAAAAACAATCATATCATGTAAAGCAGTGGAAAAATAAATAACACAACAATATGATAACTTAGGAAAACCAAACTGGTAAAAACCTGAGGAGAATTTAACCTAGCTATCCTCAAGGTAAAAAGCAAATTCACTATGAAAGAATTAAAATTTGTACAATAGAACTTAGAACACTAACATTCTATTGCTACCTCGTGTAGAAAACTTACTACCACGACCTCATGATACCTCTGAGTCCACAGACTACTTCTTTCCTTGATCTGCAGCAACCACAAGTTCTCCTACTTGTGTTTTTCTTTAAGCTCTTGAAACAGCAACTGAAGAGATCACCAAGTTCTTGACATCAATCTTGATCTTGATAACTCTAAGTGTGTATGATGGTAAACACCTTTAGATCTCACAGAAGATTCACACACACAACATATCAACAACGACTTTAGAGAGCTTTTGGGTACAAAACCCTAGAACTACAAAAGAGACACAAGATGCACTCTAATCTCTCTCTCAAAATCCCTATAAAAACGTGCTTAAGGTTTCCTTTATATATTAGGAGAAATAGATCTGAAACCCTAATCCTTAATGGGCTTGAACTGTTGTTTGGGTTTGATTAAAATTCTGCAAATGCGATTCTCGATCGATCGAGCTTGTTCTTCAATCAATTGAGCCTTGTAGAAATTGAAATAGTAATTTCTTGCAATTACTCGATTCCAAACTTACATTAAACCAAACTTTGAGTAAATCTAAACCTAGACTAAATGTTTTAATCATGGTTTGCCTACATATACAAATTGAAGTTCTAATACATTAGTTCCTAAAGTCTTAGAACCTAACCAAAAAAAAAAAAAAAAGTTAAAAAGATGCTACTAATACCTTGGCATGTATCCTATGAACCATTTTACCAGCTTAATCACTTTTAATCTAAAACTACCAATTAGTCCAATGTACGTGATTAACCAAGTTCCATATAGCAAGCATGATCAATTAATAGCTAAAGCAAATAAATAAGCAATATAGAAATGCGGAAATAAAAACAAACCAAAGCTAAAAACAAGAAAGTATTTAGGAAGAGGAAAACCTGAGCCTCTGAGGGAAAAAACCTCTCCCTCACCACATCATTGGAAAATTTCCACAAGATGAATAGTTGCAATACAAGAGAAACAATGAACCCTCCAAGCCCATATCCTCCAATGTACTTAAACCCTCCAAGTTCTTGCTAGCAATTGACTTCCCTGAGTCCTTTCTTCAACTAGCTTGTTGGAGACACCACCATTAAGCCACCAACGGAAAGCCACCAAAACTATTGTATTTCAGATGACATCGTAAGTTTCCAAACTTTCACTCATATCGGACAATAGTCAGCTATACGTGAATGAGATGAAGGGAATACAAGTTCACTCAAGAGCAGGACAATGGTGAAAGAAATAGAGAAGAGAGATTGAGAGTATTTAAATCTCAAAGGCAAAGAATCTCTTCTACAAGGTGGGAAGATGAAAATGAGCTCCAGCAATAGGCTTATACTTAGATCCCACTCTCTAGGAACGTCCAGCTTGCACATGGTGTGTGTTGGACTATATGGAAAAAGCATATCAGGATGAAATAGGGCAATCTATCTTCATGTTGTTCGCGATCTAGTCGCGACCTGGCTAGGTCGTAAAGACGTCGTAACATGCCTTGTCAGTAGCTATCTCGATCTTCTGCAAAGTGTCACTTGCAAGCTATGCAGATCACATGAAGGCCGTGAGGTCTCAGGTACTTTTTACCCCAAATACAATTAAGCCTTAAAAAAAAAAAAAAAAAAAAAAAAAAAAAAAAAAAAAAAAAAAAAAAAACGTCGTCACTGAATAAAGCCAATAAAAACATAAACTGAACAATAGTGTCTATTATTTGTACCAATGGTTTTGAAATATTCATTCAATTCTATATAGCAAAATTTTTAAGATTCTTCTAAAAGTATTCAAAATGAATACACAACAAGAACATGATTATGTCAACAAGACATGCTAGCTATCAACCTTGAACCATTGTAACAGTAACATTGTTAACAGAGCATTTTGTTTGGCTGCATCGAGAGGAATCTGTAATCTGCCTTCCGATGAATGCTAGTTTCTTTGGATGAGACATATCAACAATCTCACTTTTAAGCATGGATACAACAATGGATACAGTCGGCCTATCTTGGGCAAATTCTTGCACACACAACAGCCCAACCTATATGCATCTCAAAATCTCCATTTGAAAGCTGGGTTCAAATATCATTGAGTCTATTAATGTTAAAGTGGTGTCCGCCTTACATACTTTCCATGCCGTGAAAAATGAAAATAAGAATGAAATTATCATTATCAATACCAAAACTTATTAAAGAACTAAAGGCAGTTGAGGTTTTAAAAAATGAGGCATGCTTGTGCGCTAATTTGTTGATATCCCATATGCTATCATTTTGTCAAAAAGACCGTTTAATCATGAATGTTAGATCATGCTTGTGCGTTAATTTTTTGGATCATCCATGATCAATCGTTAAACTTAGATGGAGAAATGATGTCGTGTTTGTGCAATGTCCATGTCCAGGCCTTGCGCCCTGGCCAAGCTCCACATATCCATTTTTCATGACCGTGGGAGATATTGATTCATGAGAGAACAGGCCATTGCAATTTATAGCTGGGACTTATGTCGACCTAGAAAGAACGGGTGCGGCTCCAGTGCCACCGCCTCGCACCCGACATGCACTGATGCAACATGTGGTGCACGATGCCACTAACCGTGAGTCCGTGCCACATCAGCTTTTTTTTTTTTTTTTTTTTTTTCAATTCTCGCCGATTATGGTCGAAACGGGCTCCGAAAAGGCCAATATGGCCCTATTCCGACCAAAACGGGCACTAAAACAGCTAAAACTGCCTAATTTCGCCCCAAACAAGTGTTGATACGGCCGAAATGGATGCTAAGATGAGCCGCCATCACATCACTGGCCTCCATTCTTTTGCTTCACGTGGCCTTGTGAGAGAAGAAGAAAGAGAGAGAGAGAGAGAGAAGGAAGAAGAGAAAGGACGATTCATGTGCATTGGTATAAGAGAGAAGGATAGATTTTTGAATATGTGTATTGGTACAAGAGAGAAGGACTTGAAAAGTAAAAGAGATAGAAAAGGTTGGAACTTGTGAAAATAGTAAAAATATTTTTTGATTTTATCACCTTTACCCATCAATTTTTATTATTCTTCAATACTTTGATTTTATCACCTCAATAATTTAATATTATGAATATGTTATTGGGCTAAAATTGGGGTTGTGTAAACACTATTATAATATAAAAAAATATGCTTTTAAATTTATTAATATATGTTTACCCTTACTCTTAAATTGGTATATGTTTACCATATATAAAAAAAATATGCATAGCAAGGAAGTCAATATCGTACCGGAGGCTGTACCGGTTTGGCCACCGGTACGATATATTTCAAATACTGGTCAATACCGGTGTATCGTTTCAGGTTTACCGTTATTTTATATATTTAATATATGTGTATATACACACACACCCACCCAAACACATCCACACATATAAATCAACACAAAGATACATAAACACACCCACACAATTAATAATAAAAATAAATTAAATAAAAAAATAAAAATAAAAAAACTAGTTTTTTAAGCCAATACCAAACAGTAAAAATAGCTAGTTTTTTAAGTCAATGCCAAACAAGTAAAGTAAGCTGGCCAATACCAAACGCAACATGAGTAAACTAAAAAAAAAAGGGGGGGGGGGGGGGGGGGGGAACAACGTCGTTCCCCTTCCTGGAAATCAAATACATATGATATCCTAAGTCCCTAACCACCCGAGTATCTGGGTATTTTGGGGAGAAAGAAAGATGGGGAAAGAGAGAGACTTAGAGGTCGTTAGAGGGAGAGTGAGAGACTGCAAGATCGGACCATGGGAGAAAGAGAGTTCGAGGCAGAGAGAGAAAGCGAGATTGAAATTGAGATAAAGGGATGTCGAAAGTGGGGGAAGACAGACCAAGAAAGAGAAGAGGTTTCCTGGCGGGCTAGCGTCAGCTCCGGCTCCAGCTAAGTGCAGCAACTTTGGGTAAGATTTGAAAATTCGTGAGAATTTTTCTTTGGGATTTCTCTGTCTGATTCTTTACCCAGTATCCATTTACCGGCCGAAACAGCCGAATTTCGTTGGTACGGCCGGTATTTTTTCCGATACGAAACAAGGGGGTAATCTGTATCGGTGCATTGGTTGGTACGATATATACCGGCCGTACCAGCTGGTGCAGTACAGAATTAACTTCCTTGATGCATAGTAATATATAGAAAATATAAACAAAAATATTTTTAACAATTTTTTAATTGCCTCACCCCGCCACATCCGCACCCTATTTTTTAAAAAATTGCCAAGTCCTGCATCCACATCTGCACCCGCACTTGGACCCGAATCTGAATCCGCACATATGCTTCATAGCTTATGTCAAATATATTAGGTTCCAGTACAGTTGAAGGAAAGGAATGTAAGTTGTAACATACATTCATTGGACCTAATGGCATATTTTCTCCATGTAGTTGATATGAGGATTCAATCCTCATCTTACTCATTAAGTCATAACAAAAAAAAGAGTACATTTATTACCAGTTCAAATGTTCACTTTCATTGACGAATGATTAGTCAGAATTACTTGTATACCTTGAAGAAGTAAGAAAAAGAAAAAGAAAAAAAAAATGGCGTTTTTAAAAACAGTACATTAAAGCTAAAAAGAATAAAAAATAAAAAATAAAATAAAAGAAAAGGTAACTTATAATGTAGTCCCACTGTCCCAAACACACAAAATGTCAAAATCTCTATTAGTTGTTATGATTATTATTATTATTATTTCCCTTTAGACTTGCAAATATTTGTCCCTTTCGTTTACAGTTGACATTCTCCTTTGCCTTTGAAGGCCAGCCATTTGGTTGTTTTTTTGTTTTTTGTTTTCGTTTTTGTTTTTTTGTTTTTTTTTTTTTTTTTTTTTTTGGTTGTGGATAAATCACTAAACTTTTATTGATAAAAAACCAACAATACGAAACAAAGGCCGATACAGGCCCAGACAACAAAACCAGGGGAAAACAGGGACTCCGAGGAATACAAACAGTCATTGAAGGCCCAAACCACAGATGTAGCCTATACCATAGATTATGGCCACTCTCATTGATGATTCATACTGAAACTTTCTTAAGAGCTACAACGATTTATGTGCTACCATGGAAGCCCTTTTCAACAGTGTTGAAGAGCTCAACATTGGCATCAACTTCGTACTATTTTTTTTTCATAGCCTTGCAATTTTTATAAGGCAATAGTTTGATATATATTTTTAGTTTACTAAATCATTCAAATTCCACCAATGATGTTTATATATAAACATCCTTGTAATTGATGTACATGAACTTTTGTAATTGATACTAACATAAAATCATGAAAGACTGATAAAGCTAACCAGAGGAGAGTTGTGCATACGTGTTATAATATGCTGAAGGTAATTTGGTGTTAATTACTTGGGCATATGCACATGATGAATGCGATAATGGAATTAGTTTGGAGTTTGGACAATATGAAAGGGTATTGCAATTTTTTTTATTTAAAAAAAAAAAAAAAAAAAAAAAAAAAAAAAAAAAAAACCTACTACTTTTTTTAGGCTAAATTGATCCTTATCTAGAGGTCGAACTAAACAAAAATTTCCAAAGTTAAGGTATAGGCTTCAGATGATGTTAGGTGCCTGGTGCCCCACATGATCAAATGGATTGTGTTGGGCTTCCTATTTTAATAAAATATTTATTGTGTTAAAGGGGATACCCACAAGGAAACCTTTTCAACAATTAAGAAAATATATTTTGAATTAAATTCAAAACTAGATAGACAATCTTCTCCCAAAAAAAAAAAAAAAAAAAAAAAAAAAAAAAGATAAACAAATCAAATCAACATTTAAAAAGGAATAAGACCAAAACCACAAGAAAGTGCGTGTGCATCCATGAAGGGTGCGTATGCAGCCTAAAAGCCTATAAACGCAAAGCCTTGAGGTTGAGGACAACGAGGAGGCTTATGCATGCTTGGATAGAAACTCACAAGAAGCACGCAAACTTATGAAAATTACAATTTAGAGGTCAATGTTGACGCATACTTAATCTAGATGACTTAGGCAGCATGTGAGGGTGCCACGCATGGCTAAGGAATAAGATTTCTTGACAGAATAGGCACCAAGATAGATTAAACAAGTAACTTTATTAAGAACATCAGAAGAACCTTGAAAACATAGTTTTCCTAATTAAACACTTAAAATTTAAGCACATATATCATGAATCCCGATTCACGTGATTGTCACAAAAGCTATAAGAATCAGAATGCCACAAAGTTAAAATCTAAGATCAAATAAGATAACACATAATATAATGAAGTATATCATAAGAGATCAAACATTTAAGAAAGCTCGAGTTTTGGCCATAACAGAGATGTTCACCATGGCACTCATGATATTACCTCAATTTAAGGCAATCTTCATGTTGATTTATCGATATAGTTAGACACCTCATTTTGTAATTTCTACCACTTGATTCCTAGCCCTGAATGAGGAAGAGCACCTAAAATGAAAAAGCTCGATCATTTGACCAACAATTAAAAAAAATATACAAATTTTATTTCATTTAAAGTTTCCCAACTGAAGTGTCCATGTTGGTGTATACCACATCCTGAAAGGAAGTTTTAATTTCCTAAAACTATTTTGAAGATCTTAGTCCTTATTTAATTTGAGTCTCAAAAAAAAAATTATTTCTATGCAAAAATATTTTTTTTCCTTAAAAAAAAAAAAAAAAAAGAGATTTCTTAAACAAAAACTATCCCTGAGAATAAAATCGTTTTATTTTATTTTATATATATTTTTTTAAAATATTAAGTATTTTTAACACAAGCACACAAGGAGAGGGGAAAAAGTCTTAAAGAAATTGATAGTGGTGTATATTCAAAAGGGTCTTAAAATCATTTTATTTCAATCATTTTTCTAAGGATAATGATAGAATCTGATTAATATCACAATGTGAATATGAGTTCATTAGTCCATATTCTTTCTCTATCAATAGATTTAATATAAAACCATATCTATCTAACACATAGGCATCTGTGCTGGAAGTCTTTGAGGCTATCCAAGTACCCATAACTTTCAAAAGTCTTACTTCATATAATTTAAGAGGAAAAAAAAAAATATATGACCTTTCAAAAGTCTTACCTGTAGGAAAATTAGTAATCAAAGGGATGCAGTATTAAACAAGGTTTATCTGTCATTGTCTCAAGTGTAAAAGCTTCCTCTTTTTTTTTTTTTTTCAGTTCAGGTAGGTCAAACAAGGAATGAGTTGAAGCATCTTATATTGGTTAAGCAAAAAATGATTCTGTTCCAATCGATTGAGAATTTGGGATATCATTATCACTGTAAAAAAATAATTTAGTATACCAAAATAACAGTAGGCGACACAATATGTAGATAGCACTTAACACTCCCAAATACAATGAAACTTGAAAGCGTGTGTGTATCGCGTTGTGGAAAAAAATAAATGCACTAGAATAGGATTAATAAACTTTCAGTACGTATCTGACAAACACAGCTTTTTTAGGGGTTTAAATTTTAAGTACTTCATGCAATCGATGTTTATAATTTATTGAATTTGGGTAAATCAAAGTTCAAATTGATAGGGCTTTGTCTATGCGAGCTTCCTTCTGAAAGATTGCCTTTAAGGTGTTTGCGAAAATGCCTGTTTGCTTGACATTTTTCTATTGGCTTTTATGATTTTACTTCTGGTGGGTGGGTAGTGGGTTTGAATAAAAAAAAAAAAAAAAAAAAATGAAGAAATGAATCTATAGTTGATGTCACCGAGCCAAGTAGTACTAATTTAGTTTTTATTTTCCACCTATTGCTCTCATAGTTTCTTCAAAAGAAGATCAATAAAACATGGTGTTTTTAGCTCTTATTTATTCAATATTTTGTAATTTGAGTGTTTTGTCATATGAACTTCTTGAACTCCAACCAAAAAAAATAAAGGTTCTTGGTTCTTTGAGCAATTTGCTTTGGCACCCATTAATTGTTAATAGTTATATTGTTTTTGCTAACTTCAATTTATCGTGAAGATGTGAAACTCCCATGCCCCATTGTTTCTTTTAGTATTGGCTTAAATTTGCTGCCCACTTTTTTTCCTTTAGGTATTAGCTTGAGAATCCCCTTTTCTTTTCTTTTTTGGCACATGTTTACAAATACTTAGGCCTGAAGACATTAGAGTGTAAGAGTATGCTTCACCAGTTTTAGTTTTTGGCAAATTTACAAGCATAGGCAGTCACAGCGTTTATGCTTTGCAACTATTTTCAAGGAATGTGCTTTATAAACTTATTGCTTATTATTTGGCTTCTCTAATTCAAGTTTCAATCAAATTGCTGGTTTATTTCACTTGAAACCAAATGAACATATAGAATCTTTGCAAGTAAATAGAAGTTCGGCTTCTTGGATAATACTGTACTAATTGAAATTTGTTTTTCAAAGTTGTAGGATGATAGAGCTCCAGCTAAGCCACATTGCTAATAAAAGGTTTTGAAGCATTCACTATGGATTGAAGTCATGTATCTTGAAGTTACAGAGACAAATTTTTAGTTTTACTGAAGTTTTAGATTTGATACATGTTAACTTCTTTTTAGTTTGAAACAAGTGACATGTCATGTACATACTTTTGGAATTTGGCTTATAGAGATCATAATAGCTCATTGTTGTGCTTGAGAAAACAGTTCTTCCCTAACCCTTTTTTTTTTTTTTGAGGTGACTAGAATCCAAGTTTTAAACCATTTGTTGAATAAACAAAATTTTTCATCTAAGATTTTTCTTTTCAAATAATGATGCCTAGAGAAACCAAGCACTAAATGCCATATACTTCCATTTTTACAAGAGAAATCAAGAAAGAAATGCAGCAAAGTTGCTCCATGAGTTCCAAATAATAGAAACTTTAATGAGGCCTTCATCAATCTCTTCCCCACTTTTCTCAAGTTAGTCACATAATATGGTCCCAAAGCAAAAGATGACATAAAAAGATATATCATCCTCTTAATGCTAGTCTTGAATGGAAACCATAGAGGTGTTTACTACAAAAAATCTTGTTAGCTAATCATATAAGAGCCTCTTATCTTTTTCTTTTTCTTTTTTGATAATCAAAGAACCTCTTATCATACAAAAGTTGCAAAAGAATCTCAAAATGAGTCCATTCAAGGTTCATTTTTGTAACAAAGAAAGAAATCTCCAAATAAGATACTAGTTCTGTAAAAACTTTAAGCAAATAAAATCTTTGTTCAATTTCTCATGGCAACATGCACAACTATACCGTATACAACCTTTCCTTTCTTGACTTTTCAATTTGGATGGGCTTCCTTGACTGATGCAACTATTATGTCTCCCAATCTTGCACCTTTCTTCTCCTTTAAAGCTTGTATGCACATCACCTTTGTTGCCCCCAAGTTTTCCACAACTTTAAGAATGGTCCTTATTTGAATGAAAGACCTTTTTGTTGTAGAATTGCAAAGAACAAACTAAGGCAAAATCCAGAGGAGATAAAATCAGTGTACCTTTAAATATTCATTTGGCAAAATGGATTAAACCTTGGTAAAAATAAAATGCCTTGTTTTACAATGAGGTATCGAATTATTAGGGGTTCTTTTAATCTTTCAAATAAAATGTAGGCACTAGGTAATTTTTATAACATCATTATAGCCTTCTAAGGGAGATGGCTAAAACAACTCTTCCTTTCAAGACAGAGTAGACGTTTAGATACAGCCTAACATTATTTAGCTACACTGGGGGCAGATGTAATAGGAAACAAATGTTCATTGCCATTCTCATTGTGTAGGTGTGGAGACTTCAACATCATATGCATGCTCTTAAGCAAAAAAACTAGACTTGTTTTATAACCAGAACTTCTACACATAATAGAGGCAGATGTCATCTTAATCAATTGGCGTCCTCTAAATTAATCAACTAGAAACTTTTAAAGTAAATCATTTCTTCTGCACCTCATTTTAAATTATGATGAAATCCTAAATAAATGAGCCATTTGTTTAGAAAGCATGTTAGGTTATAGCCATTTCTGAATTCTTGCTGAAGGTTATAACAGTAACTTAGATATTTACCTCTAATTCTCACCAACTTCAAAGTTGCTTGGATACTAATTCCTTCCATTGAAGCCAAATCAATTAAGCATAATTAGTTTCAAAAGCATACAATTGAGTCCCATGAATGGAATTTAGTTTTGGCTAAATCACTGAGTCTATTCAACCTAATCTTGAATGAGGCAAACCAATCATGTGTAAGATTCAGCTCTCTTATTGGTGTTGAGTAATATAAATAATGCAAGCACAAAGACTAGAACTTGAAATTACCTAGCTTTGAGCCACAGTACTCACATTCTCAATCTCACTAAAAAATTTAACAACATCAAGACTCGACACTCATTTCTGAGCTCAAACTCATTTACACACCAAATTCAAACAAAGTTCACTAAAACCTCACATTTATCTAGAAAATATCTATCAGCCTAATAATGTCAGTACCATTGAAAAAATTCTTAAGGTAAATTCACACAAATAATACTTTAACAACAAGCTCTTAGTTCTTCCGAAACATTAAATCAAGAACTACTACTAGGAAAAAGAAGGGCTTAACAACTTGTGAAGAAGCATTTCAATCAATTGCACTCACATATATCATATCAATAAAACCCATATGAATTGGATGACTAAAATCAACATTAAAAAAAACCAAAGCATCAAAAGGCACAATATAAGTAACTATGGGCCAAAAATTAAAGCTTTAAGGAAGCAATAGAAGTAGAATCACAAACCTTTAGACCATTTCAAAGCAAACCCAGAAGCCATCTTCGTGCTTATCTATTGTTCCCTGTGAATATGAGATTTATAACTATCAAAAGCATTCAATTAAATGATGGCTCATTGAAAGAAAAAAAAAATGACAGATTAACAATGACTCAAGTGACCAAACAACCATAAGAACAAATTCAAAGAGAATAAGGAGATGGGACACCCACTTCAAGTAGATTGAATTGAAACAAAGCAGACCCTTTTGCTGCACAAGAGTGAAAGAGGGGGGAAATTCTTAGCTTGCTGACCTTGGAGATCTCATTGAGCTTGGGTTTGAAGCAAGCGATCTGGGAGCTGAAGGAGAAGAGGTGGACTAGAGATATAGAGCAGGTTCTTGGAGTTTTGATGCACAATGAAAAGTGAAATTCGAAAGCTTTGAGTTTTGAGTTTTGAGACTGAAAATTTTCACTAACGTGCCCAATTAATTCCTTTCTAAAAATTTTGAATTTGTTCTTCAGATTTCAACGGGTTAACAACACATTAAGGTGGGTGAAGTTTATTTAGCTGATGTGGCATAAAAGTTTATGTAAGCAAATTTTAGTGAGGTGTCTTAAATCTATTGGTTGGGACTACAAGGTTAATTAGCTTGCTAACCTTGTAGCTAACCTTGTAGTCCCAAACCACCCAATAATTTCCCGAAGTGGACATAGAAGAATCCCCAAATTAGACTAAAATCAAGGACAATTAATGTTCCTTGATTTTAGTCGATCAAGGAGATCAAAATATGTTAAATTGTGGATTGGTTAATACTTTTTTTTTTTTTTAATACAAGATAGAATTTCTATTCTAGCCTAATCTAAATGTATATGTGTGTGAAGCTCCTTCTTGGAGACTTGAACCCCAGCCCTTGGCCCCCACACCCCACAAGCATTTATACTTGTGGAGTGACCACTGCACCAAGGGTGTGCGGTGGTTGGATTGGTTAATACTTAATACACTAATCGGTTTGAATTGTTTGATATCTTAGTTTGGTAAATTTTGTTGAAAGTATTATTGAGATTGCATAAAATTATTTGATTGCGCCCTAATAGATTAGAGCTTGGACCATTATGAAGTCGTAATTAATTTAGTAATAAAGTAAAATATAAATAATATAACAAGTCAGTAAGAATTAGCAAAATTGACTAAAAAATATAAAAAGAAAGTCAAACAATTTTCAAGCTCATTTTTTCAAATTACCCAAAAAAAAAAGAGAAATAATAAAGAATAAAAAAAATTAATATTAAATTTATAATTATTCCATCAAATACAAGGCATGATAACATAAATAAACAAAGAATTTCCAAGTTTCACATTGTAACACCACAAAGATAAGAACCATTCAATAAAAATATATACCGCCATAATCTATAAACATAAATGTTAAACTTGTCAAGTACATAAAGTCATACTGAATGACATAATAAAAGAACTATAAATAATTTAGTTATAATCTATATATCTATATAATATCCAAAAGTACAATATTTATTGTTATTATGCTTTTATTGAGCCACATTAACATAACATTTCGGTTAATTTAGTCCACTTGATCCATTTCAGTCCCATTATGTCCACTTCAGTCAATTCGGCCCACTCCACTCCATTCGGTCCACTTCAGTCTATTCTGTCTACTTCAGTACACTTTGGTTTGCTTTTTGGTCTAGTTCAGTCCATTCAATCCTTTTAGTCCATTCAGTTCACTTATGTTAGATTCTCAGCATAATGTTTGTAGGATCTTTATAAAATTACATTTTTCTTATATGTTATTAAAGTCTTGTATTTTTTTTTTTCTAATGTTAGTGATGAATTTACTTATATCTGTTTCATCTTTAGGCCATTCTAGATGTGTAGAGGATGAATTTTTTGTAAATAATACTAGAAAAAAATTCCAACCACACATTATATTATTTTTAAAAAATCTCATCTTATATTATAATTGAATATAAAATGTATTATGTTTCCTTGTAAAAAATCTTACAAAATATAAAACACATTCAAATAACAAATACACTTAATTTATAAAATCTAATATATTGTATCAACTATAATTTGTTAGATAATAATCACATCATTTTAAGGAGATTTTGGGACTAATACTTATAAGTTGTCAAATTTTTTCTGCACATCACTCAGGTCTCTGACTAGTACTATATATATATATATATATATATATATATATATATATAAGGTGAAACGTAACATCTATTTTTGTTGTACTTCTGTTAAGCCATATCATCATTTATTTTCTCCTTATTAATTTATCTCATTTTTTAGGGAGATTTTTAATTTATAACCTTAAAATTACATTTCCCCCTCACTTCCATCTTTTATCTTCCATTTCCGTTATATCTTAATGACTAATTTTACAATTCCTCCATCCATTCATTTTCCTTTTATTTTGACTCTTCTTCTCGTCATTTTATTTACTACAAAAATGTATTATTCTCTCTTTTTGTTTCAATCCATATTTTTCCCACAAAAAGGTGAATACTCGCTCTCTCTCTACTTTAGGTTGATGAATTTTTGTGTTGAAGTCTACTTTGGGTTGATGTGATTTGATTGAGTTTTATTTTTATTTTTTTTAATCTTTTTCTCTTTATCTTTTTTTTTTAGAATCATCTTTGTTTTGATTGTTAAATGTTATCTTCTGAAATTATATAGTATAAAATGTTATAATGTTATTCTACTATGTAGCATTACTCGGATAATTTAGCATTTACAATTATACATTTTTTCTTTCAGTATTCTTCATTTCTTCTACTCATCTTTTTTTTATTATTATAAAAATTTGCTATTTCTATCACATTATCTCCGAAAAAGGTAATTATTCTCTCTCTCTCTCTCTCTCTCTCTCAATTATTTATTCTTTATTGCAACCCTACTTTGAGTGATGAATTTTTGTGGTTTTGTATCACTACTTTGGGTTAATACATTTTGGCGGTGTGCCTTTTGAGTTCTTCATCACATGTACTTTCTCTTGCTCTTGTAGTTTTGTTTGAATTAATTCTTAGATATTTTGAAAGTGAGAATTGGAATTTATGTCAAAATACACGGTACATGGCTAAGTATTTGAATGTGCCTATCAATTATAAATTTATGATGAGGTTTGATTATCATGATAATCTTCTTTAGAAAATGAGAAATTTGAATAATTAATTTGAAACTTAAAGTAGGTTAATTGCACTAAAAAAGAACAAAACACACTATAACAAAATTTTGAAGAATATAGACCACTTCAAAAAAGAATAATATTAATCAAACGCACCCAAGTTTCTCAAAAAAAAAAAAAAAAAAACCGAAAATTATAGAATGATATTTTTGTAAAGAATCTAGAGATAATAAGATGAAAACTAATTTTAGAAATAGTTTAATTTTTAAGGAAAATAAATTATCTTTAATACATTTTAGAAAATAAATTATACATTATATCACGTTACCAAATAATTACATATTTCCACATATTGTGTGGGACTATGACTAGTGTATATATATATATATACACACACACGCATATATGTATTAAAAGGAAACAACTTTCATTAGAAAAACAACAACAGAAACACAGTATATTTTCGATTAAAAAATTGGTAAACCTAAATTGTGAATCAAGCAAATCACAAGGGGTAAATAATTTATCTACTAATTGAAAAATCAATTAATTTGAATGGAATTTTAAGGATTTTATTTTAGTTCATCCTTTAAAAGATCAAATATAGCAATCAAAATCTCTTGTAATTAATTGTGATAGAACCAAACCACATTGGATAAATTCCCATTTCTTCTAAAATTAAACCATAAATTCGAAGGTTATATCTAAATTCTTTCGTACTTCACTTCTCTACATCAGTAAAAAGATGCTTACCTTTGGTATTCCAATCATGTTTATTTTTAAGTTACACTTTGATTTTCAAGCCAGAGGACAATCACATTACCATAAGAAGTTAAACATTACTGTACCTATCCAACTTGCAAGCTTAAGTGATAATATCATCTTTTATTATATAAAGAAAATTGAAGACATTAAACGGAAAAATGAAAAATAAGTAGTACTTTGAATTGAAGAAAAGAGTAACCAATAAAAGTGTAAGGTTGAATTTAATCAACCATGTGTTGGCTTTATTCCATGACAAATTTGCTTGTAATATAGCACTTAGAAACCTTGTATTTAGGTGGGAATCATGTAAGGGTAGTGTGTGAGAGAGTGTGAAAAAATGCTCAAGACAGTGCAGTGAAGCAGAGACTCGCGGCTAGGACTCGCGAGTGGCTCGCGGCTTGCAAGCCGCCAAAAGTTGCTCACGTGCAGAGCATGCAGGGGAGCTGAACAGTCATGCTACCTGGAGCACTACACGACAAAAATCCAGACTGGCCATTAAGTTAGCTCGCGCCTTGAACTCGCGACTTAGTCAAGTCGCGAGGTCAAGTCGCCAGCCAGCCCTGTTTTTGGAAAAACTGACTCTTCGCATTCCATTCTCATACCAGTATAAATACCCCTCATTCCCACAAGATATGTGTGGCTATTCAGAAAGAAAAAACCCTAAGAGAGGTTTCTTCAAAACACCCACCCAATTAGAGAGAGCTACTCATTCTTAGAGAGAAACCTTTGTAGTCTCTTCTCATTCCCTCTCTCATTGTCATACCTATTGAGAAGAGATTTCTATCCAAACACTACCCACACCAATTTAGAGTGTTGAGTGTTTTTGGAGTTTTGGGAAGCATTGGAGGATGCCAAGGATGGCGGATGCTACGGTCTAGTAGCGGAATCCAGTAAGCTAGAAAAGAAAAAGGTTCGGCGCAACCTCGTTGGAGCAAGAAGCTTGGAGGGCTTAGGTACATCGGGTAGATTAGGCTTGGAGGGTCTATTGTTGTTCATGTATCCCAACTACATTTTCTAGTGGATTATTGACCGCTTGGAGGGCGGCGGAGAGGTTTTACGCCGAGGGCTTCGGTTTCCTCTTCGATAACACATCGTGTGTTGTCCTTGTGTTTGCATCTCTCTTCCCTTTGTCTTTGCCTTTTATTTTCTGTTGTGGATGTGATTTATAATTGGCTTAGATTGATTTCCAATTCTATTCTATAGCTTTTGTTCATTTTTCGCACACTAGTTGTTTGACATAAAGCTTGAATTGGTTATTTTGTAATTTGAGGGTCTAAACGTTCAAGGGTGTTTATACACGTTTTTGAACTTTCATTTGGTATCAGAGCGGGTACACTTGTTGTGGTTTAAATACCTAAGTGTGATCCTTGACCCCTTGTGTTTATTTGCCATGGATTGTTCTTTGTATGCCTCTTTGTTTGATTTGGTTGGTGATGAATGTAATATGCCACGTGTTTGTGAAAATGCCTCTATGAGTGTTAATCCTCATAAGTGTGATGACATGTTATTTGAATCTATGGGTGTTGTTGACAAACTCTTAACGAAAAATGCTAAGAAGTTTCAAAAGAATTTGAGCAAGTTATTTTGTGAAAATGATGATTTGATTGCTAAGTTCAATGAATCCACCAAATTGGTTGAGAAATATAAAAAACTTGCTGAAATTTCTCATGAAAAGCTAAAAGAGTTTGAATGTTTGAATATGGACTTGGATGCTAAACTTGTTTTGTCTAACAAACTTGTTGATGATCTTAAATGTGAAAATGAATCTCTTAAGATGCATGCCAAATGTTTGATTGCTGAACCTATTGTTAAAAAGGATGAAAATATTTGTTGCAATCATGTTATAGTACCCGATGTTGTGCCTAGTGTGTGTTCTACCTTAAAGGACAAATCGGTGTACATTCCTCCACATAAGAGAAATCAAAAGGTGGAGAGAAAGGCTGTTAAGTCAAAACCTCCGTTTAGGTCTCAACCTAAGGTTTTGAATGGATCTAAGTTTGTTCCAACTTGCCACCATTGCAGTGTGATCGGTCATATAAGACCTCAATGCTCCAAGTTGAAAAGGGAACAAAACAATGTTGCTAGATCTCTTTCTAAAAAGCCTAGTAGACCTAAACGCATTGTTTGCCACCATTGTGGTGCCTTTGGTCATCTAAGACCTCAATGCTCTAAGTTTCATGCTTTTAAAAGAATCAAAAGAAAAGAGAAACTTGAGCTTTTTGGAAGTGCTAAAAAGAGTAAACCGGTTTTGAGTGAAAATAGCATGTTATTAAAGAAAATGTTTAATGCTCTTAACTCCTTGACTATGTGCATCTCCGGTTTTCATTCTTCCAACCCTCGTCTCACTTCTCTTGAGACACTCATTCCAAAAAATCGTTTCGTTTGGATGAGGAAGGGTTCCTATGGTTGAGCTTTTGCTCTTTTGGTCCTTGATTTAATTTTTTCGATCTTTGTAGGACCCTTCATGCATTAAATGTCATATCTTCATGCATTTTGTGCATCTTACATTTATTTATATGCATTGTTTTGTTTTTTATCTTACTTTTATATTTCAGTTTTGTGTGAGTAAAAAATCCAAAACCACATAAAAAGTGAAAAATTCAAAAAGTTTGATCGTATATGTTTGAGCACATATCACATGTGAGTTTGGCCTTGTACCTTTGTACAAATGGCTTTGTGCATTTACGAGCTTAGCTTGTTATTTTTGCACATATATCTTCGTGGGAAAAATCTTGACATCTTTGTGTGATTGTTGTAAATCGATCTTCAAGCTTGTCATGAATGATTAGTCAATAGTCATGTTGGTATTGATACATGCGTAGACTTGTGCTTATATCTCTTCCCACTCTTTTATTTTTATTGCTTAAAGAGCTCAATAAATGTAAATCTCAAAATGAAAAGAGATAATGAGCTGCAAAAGCCGTCGCATATACTAGTATTTGACTAGGAAAAAGGGAAAGCGACTTGTATTGAAAATGTTTGATGCCCAAAAGCCAAAGGCTTGTTCATCAAATTGAAATATCAAAAATTTCAGGCATCAACCTAAAAAATGAGATGTATTGCTCAAAATGAGTTGTATTGATTCAAAATGATCAAATAATATGAATTGTAAGAAGCCAAATGAAAAGCTTCAATCTTATGTAATCATTTTCTTGTGGGAGGTCATATATGTTCATTTCTATAATTGAGATAGACCACTTGACTTAGTACTAGTTGTGTATGACTTGATTGAATTGATCATTGAAGCTTCACTCTAGACTAAGGACTATTCCACATTTGATACACACACATAACACACTTGCCTAATGTTCAATGAATGTCTTATTCATTTGTTAGATTGTACTTGTCTAAATGTGATGTGTGTGTGCTCAATCTTATATGGATTAATCCAAAAAGATTTTTGATCATTTTATATGTTTTTGGAAGTGATTTTTATCACTTTTTGTGTTTATGTTTAGTGCTTACTTTGTTTTTCAATGTTTAAACATGTTCTGTATTGAAAAACAGGTGTCAGAGTTTTTCGCGGCTCAGCTAGCGACTCGCAAGTCGCGAAACCCCAGTCGCGAGCTCATCCAGAAGCTTTTGGCGACTCACTCGCGGCTTGCTCGCGACTCACTTGCGACTCGCGAAGATTTTCGCGACTGAAACTCGCGACTCGCGGCTTGCTCGCGACTCACTCGCGACTCACGAAAATTTTCGCGACTGAACCTCGCGACTCGCCCAGTCGCGAAACGCCCAGAAACAGCTTTTTAAAGGGCTTTTTGTGGGAAACTTGTTTTAAACCTCTCCCATCCTCTCTAAAACCCCTCTTTCAATATTTTTATATCAAAACCCAACCAATTTGAATGGTTTTTCATTCCATTAACATTTCTAAGGTATTTATAAACTCTTTTCATTAATTTTGATCCTTAGATTATGTTTTGGAGAATTTTATGCTCTTGGTTGGGATTTTTATCATAGGGGTTGGGAAAACTTAATTTTTGTCAAATTTCTTCATGGGTTTGGTTTCTTTTGCTGATTTGCATTGGTTGTTGGCCCCTTGTGGCAAATAGAACTTGTATTAAGGGTGGATTTCATGATGTTCATGCATTGTTTCACATTATTGTTCATAGTGTGCATGCTAGGTGTTTGATAAAATGCCTCTTAGACATTTTCTCGCTTGTTTGGACTCTGATGAGTACCAAACTTTGGGGTTTCTCATGTTTTTTCTTTAGGAACATGTTTGGTTCATTGGTTGTGTATTTAACACACCTTGCCCCACATGTGCATTTTTCATGCATTGGTCATGCATTGCACACAGCCACCTCTTGCACACACCTTTGCTACCCTTGTCATGCTTTGGTCTAGACCTTGCTTATTCATCCTAGCATGTCATGTCTACCTTATGCTCTGTAACATTTTACAGTGTCTTAGGTTTGAGCTTCATTTTCTCATTCATCTCGCACCCCTCATGCATCATTAGCATTGTTCGTACCTTCATCTCTTGCCCTCGTTTCTTCTTGACCCTTTGTCTATTCCTGACAAAAAGAGGGAGAGTATACTCTAGAGAGTATACTAGAGTGTTTTGTCATTTCTATATGACTCTTGTGTACATCCTTTGGGGGAGAAATTCTATTTCTCATGCACATTTGTAGGGGGAGAGATATTCCATAGGGGAGATGCATATACCAAGGGGGAGAAGGCATTGAGATCATAAGAAAACTTTGTTCTATTTGTTTTCTTGTTGGCTTTATGGTGCTTTGAGTTATACTTTGTTGTTCTCATTGCATCATGTTTGTGCTTTGGACATGCATATATCCCTATGCTATTGTGCTTCTTTGAATGCATGTTCGGATGATCATTTGCTTTGCTATGAGATCATTTTAGTCATTTCTATATGACTGTTTTGGTGTATGATCAAGTTGCTCACATGTTTCACATCATGTTTACTTAATCGCAATTTACTTGTTACATTATACTTGTCCTTTTATTACTTGCTTTACCTTGAGAGTCTAATGTATTTTGTGCAAGTGTTTCAGGTTACAAGTATATATGTTCCTAGTGCATCACAGCTTCTCATCATTTTGAAGGGGAGAAACTTTAAGCACTTTTAGTTTATATTATTTAAGTTTTTATTCAATATAATGTGGTTTGTAACCATGTTGCTTTTGTAAGCTTTTAGGGTTTATGTTCTTTTACTTGTAGGCTTTATGGTTTGTACCATGCTTTATGCAGCCTCTATGATTTTGTTAAATCAGTATTTCTATCCAAATGTCATGCATTTGCTGGTTAAGTACTGTCACTCTTGTGCCCTTGTAGGATTGTTCCTAGATGCATATACTTAGTGTGTTGTGCATTGGTTGAGTGTAGAACATGCAAGTGACTTGCATTGAGCTTGTTTACTTGTTTGTTCAAGTGTTCATTCCAAGTGTGAATGAGCATTATGGTCACTACCTTGTAGTGATTGCTTTGTTGATCTAGCCATGGTTTGTTTCTTAACTCCATTTTTGCTTGATCACATATAGCTTGCTTCATATGCATTTCATGCTTTTCTGCATACAATAATCATGGTGTATTGTTGTGTTTCAGGAGACTCATGTTCATATGATTCAAGTGCTTCACAGCTTCTAGATTTAGGAGTGAGTGAGTTTTGCCATTGTTCCCAAACTCACGTTTAAGTCTAGAGTCTGTTTTAGGGTGATTTGTCACGGAATAGCCAAAGGGGGAGATTGTAAGGTTGAATTTAATCAACCATGTGTTGGCTTTATTCCATGACAAATTTGCTTGTAATACAGCACTTAGAAACCTTGTATTTAGGTGGGAATCATGTAAGGGTAGTGTGTGAGAGAGTGTGAAGAAATGCTCAAGACAGTGCAGTGAAGCAGAGACTCGCGGCTAGGACTCGCGAGTGGCTCGCGGCTTGCAAGCCGCCAAAAGTTGCTCACCTGCAGAGCATGCAGGGGAGCTGAACAGTCATGCCACCTGGAGCACTACACGACAAAAATCCAGACTGGCCATTAAGTTAGCTCGCGGCTTGAACTCGCGACTTAGTCAAGTCGCGAGGTCAAGTCGCCAGCCAGCCCTGTTTTTGGAAAAACTGACTCTTCGCATTCCATTCTCATACCAGTATAAATACCCCTCATTCCCACAAGATATGTGTGGCTATTCAGAAAGAAAAAACCCTAAGAGAGTTTTCTTCAAAACACCCACCCAATTAGAGAGAGCTACTCATTCTTAGAGAGAAACCTTTGTAGTCTCTTCTCATTCCCTCTCTCATTGTCATACCTATTGAGAGGAGATTTCTATCCAAACACTACCCACACCAATTTAGAGTGTTGAGTGTTTTTGGAACTTTGGGAAGCATTGGAGGATGCCAAGGATGGCGGATGCTACGGTCTAGTAGCGGAATCCGGTAAGCTAGAAAAGAAAAAGGTTCGGCGCAACCTCGTTGGAGCAAGAAGCTTGGAGGGCTTAGGTACATCGGGTAGATTAGGCTTGGAGGGTCTATTGCTGTTCATGTATCCCAACTACATTTTCTAGTGGATTATTGACCGCTTGGAGGGCGGCGGAGAGGTTTTACGCCGAGGGCTTCGGTTTCCTCTTCGATAACACATCGTGTGTTGTCCTTGTGTTTGCATCTCTCTTCCCTTTGTCTTTGCCTTTTATTTTCTGCTGTGGATGTGATTTATAATTGGCTTAGATTGATTTCCAATTCTATTCTATAGTTTTTGTTCATTTTCCGCACACTAGTTGTTTGACATAAAGCTTGAATTGGTTATTTTGTAATTTGGGGGTCTAAACGTTCAAGGGTGTTTATACACGTTTTTGAACTTTCAAAAAGAAAAGAATTACCTTTCAAAACATAATAAATTTTTCTTCTTTGGAAATTTAATATGTAAACATTTATATTTAAGCTTTTTTTTTTAAATTTTTTTTAAAATACAAGATAGAATTTCTACTCTAGCTTAATCTAAATGTATATGCGTGTGAAGCTCCCTTCTAAAGACTTGAATTCTAGCACTCGGCCCTCACACCCCACAAGCACTTATACTTGTGGAGTGACCATCACACTAAGGGTAGTTATTTAAGCTCTGTGTATGTGTGGTTTTTTTTTTTGTTTCTATAAATTATTAATGACTGAATTTAGTGTTAGTTTACGTTTATGTATATGTTAATATTTAGGGATAATTACAGATTACCCACCTATGGTTTAGCCCAAATTTAACTTACCCACCCGTGGTTTTATTTTTGATACTTTACCCACCCATGGTTCATTCTGTCTATGCTCCATAACCCACCTCTAATTTTTCCGATACTTTGACACATTTCATCAAAAAACCAAATAAGAAATCAAATCAAACACTCCTTTCCCACACACTCTCTACACTTGCTCACCCACTCAGGAAAAAGAACATTTGATATTAGCTTCCATAACAGGATTCACCATTTGTGAACACATGACACCAATACCTTGCTGCCATTGTTTCCTCCATTTTTTCTCCTCCCTTCTTTCCCCACCACCACCATTACCTTTGACTCTGTCATGATCAAAAATTTAAATTAAAAAATCAACACAGTAATTCAATGAAGTATAGACAACAACCATCCCCAACACAACTCTCATAGTCAAACATTCATTCACAGGCAAAGAATCAAACAGTTTGCAAATCTTTCATAGATCTTAATCATCATCAACCTTTTCAACCACCACACCTAAAAAAAAAAAAAAAACCCCAAAAAAAAAATCCAAAAAATAGAAACCCCACAAAATTCCCAGATTAAAAAAATGCCCAAAAACACTGTTTAAGATTATAGAATAAGGGTCAAAGATTTGCATACCCATTAACCCAGAAAGGCAAAAGTAATACCCCAAAAAGCAAAAGAACTTGGTTAAAATTGTGAACAAAGATAATCAAGTAAGCAAAAAAAGAAAAAAGCGTTTTTGAAATTGATATATTATAACAAAAATTGTTGGATCCACAAATAAAGAAAAAGAAATGAGATTGAGAGAAATTTTGCACTTACCAAGACCCAAAAGAGGAACAAGAGAAGAGAGCGAGAGCAGGTCCAAAATTAAAATCTAAACAAAAATTTATAAAATTTGGCTTTTGGGTATTGGATCTCGGAGAAAATAAGGATGGTTTAGACTCAACAATTTATGTTTTTATAAATTGCTAAGTCTAAGCCCTTCTTATTTTCTAAGATCCCAAGTGGGTGAGCAAGCATAGAGTGTGTGGGAGAGGATACAAGTGGGTAAGTTAAATTTGGGCTAAATCACAGGTGGGTAATCTGTAATTATCCCTAATATTTATGTTTGTTTTTTTTGTCCACGTGCTTATACATATATTTTGTTGGGTCGTGTATGTGTAACATTTTATAAGTCACTTTATGGTCGAAAATTACTAGGTACTAGGAAAGAAAAACATTAGCAAAATAATAAATCACAATCTCTGTTGTATTTGTATAAAATATAGATTTGTTTCAATTTCTTAGAGGCAAGTACATTGCTTTTTACATTTCCTATGTAGTGAATTTAAGTGAGAGTGCAACTTACCAATACATATATATTAGATAAGAGTTGCACTGGCACTAAAATCTATAAGATAGGAGTTGTAAATGAAAACAGAGATAAGAATACTAGCAAACTGCTATTAGTGAGAGGAAAAAAGGAATTAGATAAGGCCATATCATGCAACTTTAGTCTCTCTTGTATTTGTCTAAAGACAGATTCTCATCAATTTTTTAGGTGTAAATAATTAGAAATTGATGGTTTTAAATTTCAAAAAAAACAACTAATATGTATATATTTTTTATGGTTTTGAAGAAACTATATCGAAAGAGCTGGACAAAATCAAATAGAATGCCTAATAATTTTTCATCATAAATTGATTCATCAATAAATAAATAAAAAATAAAACTTGCATAAAACTGTGATTTGGTAAAGATTTATAGCATTAATTCAATTGTTACACATACACAATCCAAGGAAATAAATATGTCATCCAAAAGAAAAAAAAACATAAATACAAAATAAAATAACTTTAGAATAACCTTTTAAAACTCATTATCTTTGTTCTTCTTAGTGAATTTTTGTAGATAAACTTAAAATTTAAGATGTAGTATATTTTTATTCACATAGCTATTTTATGTTTCCGTAAAAATATTAATTGTTGAATTTAGTGTGTTAGTTTGTGTATATGCATATGTTAATGTTTATGGTGTTTTTATACTTTTATATATATATATATATATATATATATATATATATAGATATTTCAAAGCATATGTTTATGTTTGGGTGTGCATGTGGCCCTACCACTGGTATTGGACTTTCTTTTAAATTGAAAGCTAAACGACTGCTCAAATGATCATAACCTCGAGAATCATAGGCAATGGGAATGCTTTCAAGATGCGTTCAAGAGAGGAATATTCAACGCAATCTCTTCTCAACAGATTTCCTAATCATCTCCTTAGAAATGATCCAAGGATTCAGCTTAACAACAACTTCCTTCTACCATTGACAAAGTAACAAAGTGATCAAATGTGATTAGTAAATAGTTCATAGCAATGTGGGTACCTCAAACTACGTTTGGAAACTCCAAACTCTAGATTAGGATATCAATGTCATCTTTCCTACCCTGAAATCATTGAGAAGTCAAGCAAAGATTATTACTCACGGGTACCCAGCTCGAACCATTACCATGGCTCCAACGATGTAAAAGATATCCACAATTTGAACTGATCTAAACTATCCATACTTGTCCACGCTCCAATGACAATCCCTAAAACCGCAGTTATAATAATACAATTGCAATAGGTGCTATGTCATTTTGGAGCCATCTTTCATACATAGAATTAGCAAAATCATTAATTATGTAAAACATAGCCACAAGACTTGTCATACATAGAATTAGCGATAGAATGTTAAATTTAATATTTCACAATTGGACAATATTAATTTGGGGAAGAAAGCAAAATGAGAGAATACATTGAAAATTTTAGATAATAATAATATATTAGGAAATTCGAGGAACCAAAAACACTGACTTAGCAAACTTCTCAAGTTAGTGCTTTTGGTCCCCAAGTTCAAGTTTTTGTGAGTTCAGTCTTATTTCTCAGAGATTTAATGCCTATTCAAGTGGAAGTTTATCATGTGAGCTTTCTAGTTGAAGTAAAATGTTAGTTCATATCATCATATGTTACAGGTAGGTGCGGTATTAATTAGCAATTTTTGGAATTGACCTTAATGCTCTAATATACCAAAAATTTTGTGCTAAAGAGAGTTAAATCATCCTTAAGATGATTTAATGGTTTGCTTCTACGTAGATAGGACTAATGGTGGACATAAGAGAGAATAGAGGAGTAAGTATTAAAACCATATAACATGCTGGAAATGTCTATTATTTGTACCAATGGTTTTGAATATACATTCGATCAGTTCGTTGAATACAAACAAAAGTTTTAAGATTCTTCTGAAAGTGTTCAAAATGAATAAATAACCAGAACATGACTATGTCAATAACACATGCCAACTATCGACCTTGAACCATTGTAACAGTAACATTGTTAACAGAGCATTCTGTTTGGCTGCGTTGAGAGGAATCTGTATCTGATGCGATCTGCCTTTCAATGAAGGCTGGTTTCATTGGAAGAGGCGGATGAACAATCTCACTTTTAAGCATGGAAACAACATCAGATACTGTTGGCCGATCTTGAGCAAATTCTTGCACACACAACAGTCCAACTTGTATGCATCTTAAAATCTCTATTTCAAAGCAGGGCTCATATATCATCACGTCTATTAATGCTATAGCGTTGTTTGTGTTCCACAATTTCCATGCCTAGAAAAGTGAACAGATGATAGAAATTATAACCAACAATAAAAAAAAAAAAACTTATTAAAGAACAAAAGGAATTGGATATTAAAAAAAAAAAAAAATGAGGCAATGAAATGACTTACAAGTCCTAAAAGGCTTTGGGACTGCTCATCATTATAAAAGCTACTGTTTCTTCTTTCACTAACTATCTCTAGTAACAACACTCCAAAGCTAAAGACATCTGATTTCTCTGAAAATCGGCCTTCCATTGCATATTCAGGAGACATATAGCCACTAAATAATAACAACAAAACACATCCAAATCTTGTCATCTCAAATATTAGTATTAGCATCTAATTGAAATGATCAAGTCGGGAGTTACTTACTAAGTTCCGACGACCCTATTAGTATTGGCCTGGTCTTCATTACTTCCAAAAATCCTGGCCATACCAAAATCTGATATTTTTGGATTTAGCTCTTTATCTAACAATATGTTACTTGCCTTTAGATCTCTATGAATAATCCGTAATCTAGAATCCCTATGAAGGTAGAGTAGACCTCGGCCAATTCCTTCAATAATGTTGAAGCGTTTTTTCCAATCTAGCAGTCTTTCTTTGTGTGGATCTAAATAAATTAAACAAAAGAAACGTTAACAAGAGAAAGAAAGTGATTAAATCTACAAGGTGATGAACATGAACTTTGCAAAAGTTATTTTGGTGGAAGTCATCAGAAAACTATTTCAAGTGAAGTCTGTCCAGAAAATTAAAATATGTAAAATATTTTTGTAATAAAAAAATGGTACAAAAATTAACTAACCGAAGAGAAATGCATCCAGACTTTTGTTTGGCATGTATTCATATAACAACATCCTCTCTTCTCCTTCAACACAGCAGCCAAGGAGCCTAACAAGATTCCGGTGTTGGAGTTTAGAAATTACCACCACTTCATTCATAAATTCTTCTAACCCCTGTGCAGAGGTTCTGGAAAGTCTTTTTACTGCAATTTCTTGTCCATCTGACATTTTTCCCTATTTTAAAAAAAAAAAAAAAAAAAAATGTCATTAACTATATATTCGTAGTATTTGATAATAAACCTTTGGGAAAGCAACCATTACCCTGTATACGGGACCAAATCCACCTTGACCAAGCTTGTTAGATAGATGGAAGTTGCTTGTTGCGTTCACCAGCATCTCAAAATTGAATAGTGGGAGCTCCTGGACTTGTTTCTGGTTGTCACTAGAAAATTTTTTATGTGATTCCTCTTTGTTGAGCAATAACATCCCATTTTCTTTCGTTCTCCTTGCTGATTTCAACTACAGTTGTGATCAATCTGTAATATATTGAAAAATTTCCTAGTCGTATTATTTTAGTAGGATTATTACCTTTCCGTTTAGCAATGATCCACTTCCACAATTTGTAAGTGCAGAATGAAATGCTAACAATTCCCATGATCACTGAGATTGTTACAATTTTTTTCACGTCTCTCTCTGTATCTGGAAATCAGAAAATATATATATATATATATATATATATTGCATTTAATTCAAAGAAAACAGCTAACTAAATATGTTTTTTGGGAGTCAAATAGATTGCTTCTTACCAGGATTTCATTAGCTTGGGGAGCTGAGGACTTTTTGGGGGTTGTTGGGTTAAAGATTCACCAAGTTCCGAATAGGCAACATGAATGTAAAGATCAACTCTGCCGCTAGATAATACCTATGGGTCAATTAAGCTTCCATTGTGGAAAAATAATGCAGTTGATATACAACCTGTCCCAGTATTAAATGCATAAGCTATAAAAGAACTGTTACGTGTGGCTTTAACTTGTGGAAAAGTAATGCAGTTGACTAGAATTAATAAACTTTCATTACGTATGTGATAGACCAAACTCTTTCAACTCTCTCTATCTTTTTTATTTTTTTATTTAATTAATTTTTAGTTTTATTATTATTAAATGCTTCACATCTCTGTTTTAAGCCTATTTGTCTATCTGTGTGTGACAAACACTAAAGTTGACATAAGAGAATCTCTTAATTGGACTAAAATCAAGGACCATCACGATGTGCTAAGGATGATACCCTAATAGAGAAATAGGTTTGAATAATTTGATATCTTGATTTGGTAAATTTGATAAAAGTATTTTTGGGATTGCTAAAATTATTCAATTGATTATCTTTATCGTAATTCATGTAAAGTAGATTGTAACCCAAAAGATTAGAGCTTGGAGCATTATAAAGTCATAATTAATTTTTTGATTCAAATATATATGTGTGTGTAATAAATTTGTAAGAATTAGTAACATTGACTAAAAAATATCTAAAAAAAATTAAACGACTTTCAAGCACTTTTTTTTTTTTTTAATTACATAAGAAAACTAAGAAATAAGAAAAAAAATAAACAACAAAAATTTAATATTAAACTTATAATTAATCCATCAAATACAAAGCATTGTAATATAAATAAACAAATTGCTGGTCTATTTTTAGTGCAGTTGTAGAGAGTCAAATAATAGTCACACTAACAATCTCTCGCTCACAATAATGCTCGTGCGACTTGAACTCATGACTTGCCTGATGCCTCTAATACCATTTGTCAAACTGTGAGCTATGCCACTTCTCTATAAAATATATTGGTGATGTGGACACTCAAGCCTTTCATGACATTCAACAACACATCCTATGGGCTTGTTTTTAAAGTAGTTGTAGGGAGCTTTTCTTTTCTTTTTTTTATTTTATTTTTTATTTTTTAGATCTCCCAACAAAAATAGTTTTTAAATTTCACATTGTCATATCACAAAGATAAGAATTCTTCAATAAATAAATTATATAGTCATAATCTATAAACATTAATTTCAATCTTGTCGAGTATATAAATTCATAATGAATGACACAATAGAAAACTATAAATAGGTTATAATTGAAAAAATATGTGCTTTCATTTATTATTGGTTATTGGTAGGTGCCATATTAATACGAAAATTTTGAAATTAGTATTAACACCATATATAATGCGAGAGTATAATCATATTTATTTCAGTTAAATTATGTGAGATATATAAAATTACTTAAATTCTTTAGCTTCTCTTCTGATTACCAAAAAAATAAAAAGATGCTACTAATACGGTAATTCCTTAACATGTATTTAGAACCAATGAACCATTTTACTAGCTTAATTAATCACTTTTAATCTAAAACTACCAATTAAACCTATGTACGTGATTAAACAAGTTCCATATAGCAAGCACGAACAATTAAGAGCTAAATCAAATGGAAACGCTGAAATAAAAAACAAACCAAATCTAAACACAAGAAAGTGTTTAGGCTGAAATAAAAAACAGACCAAAGCTAAACACAAGAAAGTGTTTAGGAAGAGGAAAACCTCAGCCTCCAGTCGAAAAACCCTCTTCCCCAACCATACTATTTGGAAAATTTCCACAAGATGAATAGTTGCAATACAAGAGAAACAATGAACCCTCCAATCCCATATCCCCCTATCAAGGGAGTCAATCTCATACCAGAAGTTGTACCAGTTTAACCAATGAAACGATATATTTTAGTATTGGTCAATACCGGTATATCATTTCAAGTTTACCACTATATATATATATATATATATATATTTATATATTATAATAAATATAAAAGTTTACTATAAAACATTACCTCAAACACTACAAGAAAACTGAGCAATTGCGGCGGACCTATTGCGGCGGGTGCAAAAACCGCTGCTATATGTCACCTATTGCGGCACTTTTTTGGCCCGCCGCTGTATATGAGATCTATTGCGGCGTTCCATATGCCCGCCGCAATAGCTCTAGTATTTTGCGGCGTACAACAGCGGCGGGCTGATGACCCGCCGCAATAGACCTGTTTTAGCGGCACTCAACTTAGATATAGCGGCGGGTCAATGAACCGCCGCAATAGCTCCAGTATTTTGCGGCAGACTATAGCGGCGGGCGAATGACCCGCCGCAATAGACCTGTTTTTGCGGCAGTAATCTTAGATATAGCGGCGGGTCATTGGCCCGCCGCAATATGTACTCCTTTTTGCGGTGGGTTGGACCGCCGCAATAGACATTTAAATTTCCCTCTATTTTTTTCTCATCCCATTTAAAGATCAAATAGTAAATTACACCCGATTGGCATGAAAATTGGCATGCATGTTAAGAACATATAGAAAATGTGATCTAACGGTTGGATTTTCAAAATTTAAATTCAACAATAAGTTATTAGTTTGTGTAACATTTTTTAAAGTTACATCAAGTGTAACTAGAACTCCACGATATATTTCTTAATTCGATGTGAATTTTGACAAATGTACCGTTAGATTACATTATCTTCATATATTTTTCATGCATACAAAATTTCAAGGTGATCAAAGATTAACAGTCATGTCATTGGTTGGTGTGATATTTTTTAGAGTTACATCAAGTGTAACTTGAACCCAACCCTATATTTCTTAATTTGATTTGAATTTTGACAAATCTACCGTTGGATTACATTATCTTCATATATTTTTCATGCTTAAAAAATTTTACGGTGATCAAAGATTAATAGCTATGTCATCAATCAATTGTTTAAATTCAAGTTTTCGTAATTTAAAATAAGGCATGAAAGATGAGTTTAAAGATCAAAGGGTAAATTACATCCGACTAGCAAGAAAATTGACATGCATGTTAAGAGCAAATAGAAAATGTGATCTAACGGTTGGATTTTCAAAATATGAATTCAACAATAAGTTATTGGTTCGTGTGACATTTTTTAGAGTTACATCAACTGTATCTTGAATCCAACCCTATATTTCTTAATTTGATGTGAATTTTGACAAATCTACCGTTGGATTACATTATCTTCATATATTTTTCATGCTTAAAAAATTTCACGATGATCAAAGATTAATAGCCATGTCATCAATCAATTGTTTTAATTCAAGTTTTCGTAATTTAAAATAAGGCATAAAAGATGAGTTTAAAGATCAAAGGGTAAATTACATCCGATTGGCAAGAAAATTGACATGCATGTTAAGAACATATAGAAAATGTGATCCAACGGTTGGATTTTCAAAATATGAATTCAAAAATAAGTTATTGGTTCATGTGACATTTTTTAGAGTTACATCAAGTGTAACTTCAACCCAACCCCATATTTCTTAATTGGATATGAATTTTGACAAATTTACCGTTGGATTACATTTTCTTCATATATTTTTCATGCTTAAAAAATTTCATGGTGATCAAAGATTAATAGCCATATCATCAATCAATTGTTTTAATTCAAGTTTTCGTAGTTTAAAATAAGGCATAAAAGATGAGTTTAAAGATCAAAGGGTAAATTACATCCGATTGGCAAGAAAATTGACATGCATGTTAAGAACATATATAAAATGAGATCCAACGGTTGGATTTTCAAAATATGAATTCAACAATAAGTTATTGGTTCGTGTGACATTTTTTAGAGTTACATCAAGTGTAACTTCAACCCAACCCCATATTTCTTAATTGGATGTGAATTTTGACAAATCTACCGTTGGATTACATTATCTTCATATATTTTTCATACTTAAAAAATTTCATGGTGATCAAAGATTAATAGCCATGTCATCAATCAATTTTTTTAATTCAAGTTTTTGTAATTTAAAATAACGCATAAAAGATGAGTTTAAAGATCAAATGGTAAATTACACCCGATTGACATGAAAATTGGCATGCATGTTAAAAACAAATAGAAAATATGATCCAACGGTTGGATTTTCAAAATATGAATTCAACAAAAAGTTATTGGTTGGTGTAACATTTTTTAGAGTTACGTTAAGTGTAACTTAAACCCAACTTTATATTTCTTAATTTGATGTGAATTTTGACAAATCTACCGTTGGATTACATTATCTTCATATATTTTTCATGCTTAAAAAATTTCACGGTGATGAAAGATTAATAGCCATGTCATCAATCAATTGTTTAATTCAAGTTTTCGTAGTTTAAAATAAGACATAAAAGATGAGTTTAAAGATCAAAGGGTAAATTACATCCGATTGGCAAGAAAATTGACATGCATGTTAAGAACATATAGAAAATGAGCTCCAACGGTTGGATTTTCAAAATATGAATTTAATAATAAGTTATTGGTTCGTGTGACATTTTTTAGAGTTACATCAAGTGTAACTTCAACCCAACCCCATATTTCTTAATTGGATATGAATTTTGACAAAACTACCGTTGGATTACATTTTCTTCATATTTTTTTCATGCTTAAAAAATTTCATGGTGATCAAAGATTAATAGCCATATCATCAATCAATTGTTTTAATTCAAGTTTTCGTAGTTTAAAATAAGGCATAAAAGATGAGTTTAAAGATCAAAGGGTAAATTACATCCGATTGGTAAGAAAATTGACATGCATGTTAAGAACATATAGAAAATGAGATCCAACGGTTAGATTTTCAAAATATGAATTCAACAATAAGTTATTGGTTCGTGTGACATTTTTTAGAGTTACCTCAAGTGTAACTTGAACCCAACCTTATATTTCTTAATTTGATGTAATTTTGACAAATCTACCGTTGGATTACATTATCTTTATATATTTTTCATGCTTAAAAAATTTCACGGTGATCAAAGATTAATAGCTATGTCATCAATCAGTTGTTTTAATTCAAGTTTTCGTAGTTTAAAATAAGGCATAAAAGATGAGTTTAGAGATCAAAGGGTAAATTACATCCGATTGGCTAGAAAATTGACATGCATGTTAAGAGCAAATAGAAAATGTAATCCAACGGTTGGATTTTCAAAATATGAATTCAACAATAAGTTATTAGTTTGTGTAAAATTTTTTAGAGTTACATAATGTGGAACTTGAACCTAACCCTATATTTCTTAATTCAATGTGAATTTTGACAAATCTTCCGTTAGATTACATTATCTTCAATGTGAATTTCTAATTTTTTTTTTTTTTTTAACGTGAGTCTTTTTTTTTGTATTGAAACTTAAAGTGAGTCCTTTTTTTATATATTAAAAAAATCTAAAATAAGGTCTAAAATAAAGAAAATTTTATAATTATTTTTTGAATAAAATACCCATCCAGCAGCCACTTCATATGTTTCAACCCAAGCAGTTCAGTCAAAAAAAAAAAAAAAAACCATCTGGACCAAAAAAACCCAAACCAGAAAACCCTCGCCGATGAGCTCCGTTGAGCGTCAGGTCGCCGATGAAGCTCAACGACGATGCTTCGGTGAGCTAAATCATCGCCGTTGAGCTTCATCGGCGACCTGACGCTCAACGGTGACGCTTCAGCGTCGCGATCGGCGAGCGAAGCGTCGCGTTCGCGACGCTTCGCTCGCCGATCGCGACGCTGAACCATTGCCGTTGAGCGTCATCAGCTAGCTGACGCTCAACGGCGATCACGACGCTGAAGCGTCAGCGTCGCCGTTGACGCAGCGTCGCCGTTGAGCGTTAACGGCGACGCTTCAGCGTCGCGATCGGAGAGCTGAAGCGTCGCGATCGCGACGCTTAGCTCGCCGGTTCGCGACGCTGAAGCGTCGCCGTTAACGCTCAACGGCGAGCTGAGCGTCGCGATCAACGGCAACGCTTAGCTCGCCGGTTCGTGACGCTGAAGCGTCGCCGTTGACGCTCAACGGCGAGCTGAGCGTCGCGATCAACAGCGACGCTTAGCTCGCCGGTTCGAGACGCTGAAGCTTGGCGATTGCGACGCTGAAGCGTCGCCGTTGACGCTCAACGGCGACGCTTCAGCGTCGCTATCGCGACGCTCAGCTCGCCATTGAGCTTCAGCGTCATCGCGACGCTCAGCTCGCCGTTGAGCTTTATCGTCGCGAACTGGCGAGCTAAGCGTAAAGTGTCGCGACCCCTTCCCACTTCAATAATTATCACTTCTGGAAACACAAGGTCCCTTCTTCTTCTAACACAAATATTATTTATTATTTTACAATTACAATTCATGATGTTTGTTTGTTTGTTGTTGTTGTAGCTGAGAGAGAAGTGTTACAAGAGGGTTCGAGAGGACAGAACGCGCTTGCTTTGGAAATTAAGGTTGCCATCTTCTCCCAAGCATAATAATAATAAGGTTAAGGTTGGCGTCTTCTTCTTAGATGATGCTTACGTTTTGATTTAATGCATTGTGTTTTATATTATGATGATAGATAGATAGAAAGAGTCAAGGAATATTTATTTATCTTATTCATTAATAGGTTTAGCAGAAGATCCACCCCCAACCCCACATACCTGTTTCAATGTATACCATCTCATATTATTGTTGGCATAGTTTTGTGTGTATTATTCATGGGAAGCATTTATCACTTGTACCTCATAAATTGTATCAGTGAAGGATTGTGATTTTGTCTTGTGTAGTGTAGTCCAATTTATTCACTTTACTGCTCTTCACCTTATCTAGAAACCTTTGAAATCTCTTAATTTTCTTTGTACATTCACTAGTGCACTTCAAATTTAATTCCTCCAATAGGAAATAAATATGTCTACTTACAGTTTTGTCATCATTGGCTAGTCTAAAAATAAAAATTTAATTTATTTTTACGGTTTCTGTTCAATGTGTTTCTTTTTTTCTTTTCTTTTTTTTGATAAACTGTTAAATGTATCATTGATATGTATAATTTTCATAATTGGAGTACACCACTTTGGATGGTGTACTTAGTTATTTGCCTTGTCCAACTGAAGTCAGTAGCTATGCTCTTGGCCAAAGTAAGAATGTAGTGGAAATGTTAGTACTCAGACATGTACTGCAAGGTGACCAAGCTTCTATTTTTATCTGATTGCAATGCTCGTTATTATGGTTCAATATGGTAAGACATGTTGTATGTGTGTTATGCACTTGTGCTTTTATGAATGATATAATCTGGACAATTACATCCATTAAATTTTGAAAAATAGTTATATTTTGTTAATGAATTTTCCGGCATGCCCATTTTATCATGCTATCAGCGCTTTGATACTGATTGAATTTCTAAATTAAATTTAATAGTTAAGGATATATTATCTTCTTGGTACAGATTCCTCGCTTGGTTTGGATGCATTCTGATGAGATGGAGGTTAGTTTTGCTTTGACATTCATCTTAGTAATTAATTCTAATGATATGATTGAGAATTTTTTTATACATGAAATCAAATTTTGCAAACCAACTATCTCTACAATGTCTTCTACCTGTCCCCATGCTGTGGCTTAGGTGGTAAAGGGGTAGGGGTGAAGTTGGGGTAGGTTGCACTCTAATCTTTCAGAACAAAATAATATTTGTGTTAAATTAATAGATTGGGGTTTCAAGTCATATGTTTTCTATCCAAACTAATTTACTCTTTTTCTTCTTCCTTCTTGGGTTTGTGTTGTTGATTTTCTTTTTTATATCTACAGGATATTCAAGAGGCACATGCTGGGCAAATAGTTGTTGTATTTGGTGTGGATTGTGCATCAGGTCCCACTTATCCCTTTGCACTTGTGTACACAATAATTTATGTTTCTATATTGTTTTCCATAATTGTCTGAATAGAATGGGGGTCGAAGTGAGAAGTGAGGAGCTAGTGCAAGTTGAAGTTTCTAAAAGTGAGAGGAAAATATCAAAATGGACATTCAAGCCCATAACCTCTAAGTAAAATGGCATTCCTTATAGTTTGCAACTGAGATGTCTAGGGTTCGAGTCTCCCTTCCCCGACTTGAAATGTATGAAAATAATAATGGTTTTCAGAATGGGTAAAATTACTTAGACTGCTAATATTTGAGATAAGGGCATGAGGCTTTGAAACCTGATGATTATGACTTTTGGATAGCAATCATTCCTATTTCAGTAAGTTCTCTTTTTCTTTCTTCTTTTTTTATTTATTTATTTTTTATTTTTCATTTGTAGCTTTAACAGTTATGCTGGTTCAATACATTGTACATTCTAAGGTGGTAGCATAGATGTGCATTGACAAACTGACAGTTGCATAAAAAATCACATAGAGCTCTTTCTTTATGAGGCATATCATATTTCTTGAAGTATGCTTGTGGACCTTTTTTTCAGATAATTAAAAGAAATTTCAATGAAAAAAAATTTCATTGAAGTATGCTTGTAACATTTGGTTCAAGCATTTGCCAATTTGGTCCTATTTGGTCATTTATTTTAATTTTGGTCCTATTCGGTTTATTTCAGTCTTATTCGGTCCACATCAGTCCTATTCAGTTCATATTGGTCTTATTCAGACCACTTTGGTCTAATTCGGTCCATAATGTGCTCTTCGGTCCAGTATGGTCTTATTTGGTCTGATTTTGGTCCACTTTGGTACTATTCGGTCCAATTCGGTTTATTCGGTCCACTTTGTAACAGGTGTGAACTTATTTTCTAGCAAACAGCAGTTTTAAAACCCACTGGGAAAAAAAAAAAAAAAAAAACCTATAGCGGCGGTCCAAAAAGCGCCGCTAAAGGTTCATATTACGTTTTAAATATATACCTATAGCGGCACTTATAGCCTGCCGCTAAAGGCAGAGACCAATAGCGGCGGTCACGGCCCGCCGCTACAAGTACGATCTGCTGCTTTCAATTATTGCCTATAGCGGCGCTCTTTGCCCGCCGCTAAAGGTCGAACCAATAGCGGCGGGCATTACCCCGCCGCTAAAAGTCTATCCCACCTATTTCATAGACGTATTGTGGCGGTTTTATGCCTGCCGCAATAAACCTTGACCCGCCGCTAAAGGGTGTGTCTATAGCGGCGCTTGAACCGACCGCCGCAATCTACCTATAGCGGCACTGCAGCACCGACGGGACGACCCGCCGCAATAGCACCCGCCGCTATAGGTCAAATGTACCTTTAGCGGCGGTTTTTGGGGCTTTAGCGGCGGTTCTGGACCGCCGCAGTAGCCCGTTTTTCTTGTAGTGAAATCAGAATAAATTATTCATAGTTTTCGACTTTAGCATCAACAAAAAGAAAAGGAAAAAAAGAAAAACAATATAAAAACATATAAAGCTTAATTTTTTGTTGCATACTAAGAAAACAAATAATACTAATAAGTTAATGCAAATAAGTTACCATTTTACCCTTACAAAAATTCAAAAATTACAAAACTAAAAAAAAAAAAGAAGCTTTTTTTTGTACCGGCCAATATGCCCGGTATCGGCTGGTACACCTGAAATCGGTCGGTACACTCGGTACATGGCCGGTATGTCTGGTATTTAAACCGGTATGAAATGTTGGCATTTCAATACCGGTACGGTACATACTAGTCGGTACGGCCGGTACTGGTACGGTATCGACCACCTTGCCCCCTATGCACTTAAACCTTTCAAGCTCTTGCTAGCAATTGACTTCCCCGAGTCCTTTATTCAACTAGCTTGTTGGAGACACCACCATTAAGCAACCGACGGAAAGCCACCAAAAGTATTGTATTTGAGATGACACCATAAGTTTCCAAACCTTCACTCATATCGCACAAAAGTCAGCTATAGGTGAATGAGATGAAGGGAATAAAATTTCACTTAAGAGGATGACAGTGGTGAAAGAAATGCAGAAGAGAGATTGAGAGTGTTTAAAGCTCCAAGGCAAAGACTCTCTCTCTCTACAAGGTGGGAAGATGAAAATGAGCTCCAGCAATAGGCTTATACTTAGATCCCACTCTCTAGGCACGTCCAGCTTGCACATGGTGAAATATGGAGAAAGCATATCAGGATGAAATATGTCAATCTATCTGCATGTAGTTCGCGATCTAGTCTCGACCTAGCTAGGTCACAAAGACGCCGTAACAAGCCTTGTCAGTAGCCACCTTGATCTTCTACCACGTGTCAATTGCGAGCTTTGCAGATCACATGAAGGCCGAGAGGTCATAGAAGTAGCATTGGCCATGATTGACTAGGGTCAAGTACTTTCTACCCTAAATACAATTAAGCCTAAAAAAACATTAAAGATAAAATAATTATATAAAACTTAGTCACTGAATAAAGCCAATAAAAACATAGACTCAACAATAGTGTCTATTTTACTCTTAAAAAAAAAAAATAGTGTCTATTATTTGTACCAATGGTTTTGAATATTCATTCACATTGATGAATATTAGCAAAACTTTTATGATTTTTATGAAAGTATTCAAAATGAATACACAACAAGAACATGATTATGTCGACAAAACATGCTAGCTATCGACCTTGAACCATTGTAACAGTAACATTGTTAACATAGCATTTGTTTGGCTCGGTTGAGTGGAATCTATCATCTTCCTTTCAGTGAATGTTGGTTTCTTTACATGAGACGTATCAACAATCTCACTTTTAAGTATGGAAACAACAGTGGATATAGTTGGCCTATCTTGAGCAAATTCTTGCACACACAATAACCCAACTTGTATGCATCTCAAAATTTCCATTTGAAAGCTGGGTTCAAATATTATCGGATCTATTAATGTTATAGTGTTGTATGCATTCCACAATTTCCATGCTTTGAAAAATGAAAACAAGAATGTAACTATTACTATCAATACCAACACTTATTAAAGAACCAAAGGCAGTTGAGGCTTTAAAAAATGAGGCAATAAGATGACTTACAAGTCCTAAAAGGCTCAGGGACTGCTCATCATTTTAAAAGTTAGTGTTTCTTTTTTTGATTGACTATTTCTAGAAACAACACTCCAAAACTAAAGACATCCAATTTCTCTAAAAATTGCCCTTCCATTGCATATTTAGGAGACATATAACCACTAAATTTCAACAATAAAAAAAATCCAAGTCTTGTCATCTCAAATTTTTGTATTAGTAGCTAAATTGAAATAGCCAAACAAAAAGGTACACTTACTAAGTTCCAACAATCCTATTAGTATTGGCTTGGTCTTCTTTACTTTGAAAAATCCAGGCCATACCAAAATCTTATATTTTTGGATTTAACTCTTTATCCAACATGATGTTACTTGCCTTTAGATCTCCATGATTAATCCGTTAATCTAGAATCCCCATGAAGGTAGAGCAAACCTCGACTAATTCCTTCAATAATGTTGAAGCGTTTGCTCCAATTTAGAAAATTTTCTTTGAGTGGATCTAATGAATTCTAACAAAAGAAAAAAAAAAAAAAAAAAAAAAAAAAAAAAAAAAAAAAAAGAAAAAAAAAAGAGAAAATGAGGATTAAGCTTACAAGGTGAACAAACATGAACTTTGCAGTAGTTTATTTTGGTGGAAGTTGTCGGAAAACTGTTTCAAGTGAAGTACAACAACAAAGAATATTGTTCCATTATCTCATAATATCCTATTTCTGTCAACACAATTAAAAGAAATATAACATATATTTTTGCAATAGAAAAATAGTTTCAAAATTAACTAACCGAAGAGAAATGCATCCAAACTTTTGTTTGGCATGTATTCATATATCAACATCCTCTCATCTCCTTCGACACAACAACCAAGAAGCCTAACAAGATTTTGAAGTTGGAGTTTAGAAATTACCACCACCTCATTCATAAATTCCTCTAACCCCTGTGAAGAGGTTCTAGAAAGTTTTTTTACTGCAATTTCTTATCCATTTGACAGTTTTCCCTATAAACAAAACTTAAATCAATTTCTTATCCATTTGACAGTTTTATTAATATTTAAATTCAGTCACATCATCCCTATCATTAAATTATTTATATGTTCTCTCATTTTCATTTTAAAAATTAAACATATAATACTTTACTTAAATTCTTTTGAAGATATTTCGGAATCAAGGACCCATGCATCCAGCACACGTGAATCAAGGCTCCTTGAATCAAGCAATCATACCAAAGCTGGCAGCCAAAGTCAAATACGTGCCAAATAAAGGAAATCCCTCAATGGGATATTTTCATTTAATGTAAATATTATAATGGCAGATTTGTTGCCTTCCATTGCGTATAAATTCAATATATATATATATATATATATATATGAAAGTCCCCACCACACATTTGCAGTGTGTGGGAATTCAGAATCACTTTACTCTTTTTAATTCAAATAATAAAATTGTCCTCATGAAACGTTGCAATGTATCAAAGGAAAAATGGAACACAAAAAACACATGCCAATTTAAAAACATTAAATTTTAAAAAAAGAATTGATAAGGATATCAGGCCAAAAATAAACACAAACAAATTAATAGTTGTGGATATACTAACTTAAAGCATGGGTCCATGACTAGTAAATCTTTAGAAGAGCAACCATTACCCACTACACGGGGCCGAATCCACCCTGACCAAGCTTGTTAGAGAGATTGAAGTTGTTTGTTGCACTCGCTAGCTTCTCAAAATTGAATAGTGGTAGTTCCTGGACTTCAACTTCGTTCTTGTTGTCACTAGGAAAAGTTTTCTGTGATTTCCCTTTGTTGAACAACAAGAACCCCTTTTCTTTCTTTTTCCTTGCTGATTTACAGTACAGTTGTGAGTGATTATCCACCTTCACAGTAAGAAAGTGCAAATTGGAATAGAAACTGCTCCTATGATCGCAGTAATTGTGACAACTATTACACTAATTCAGAAAAATAGTTAATTAAATATGGTTTTTTTCCGGTTTATTTATTTATTTATTTTGGTCATGTAGATTGTATTTTACAAGGATTTCATTAGATTGGGGAGCTGAGGTGTTATGTGGGTTGGGTTGAAGTTGGAAAACAAAACAACTCACCAAGTTCTGAATAGGCAACACAAACGTTGAGATCAATTCCGGCGCTAGAGAATTTCTGTGCGTCAATTAAGCTTCCTGTCCATGACAAACAACCAGTGCCAATATTAAATGCGTAAGCTGTACAAGGGCAATTCTATAAACACTGCTGTTTGCAATCAGATTCAAGAACAAATGAGGAATCTGCAGAGTCTGGGACTTTCATCATATTCAATGTCACAAACCCATCCATTTTACCGATTTCACCACCGGTGGCAACCCTCTCACACTGCAATGGTGTGCTCCTCACACATCCACCAATCCAATTCCCTCTATTCCATTCTTCTGTGTTATTTGGCTTAAACCCCAGTAAACAGCTGCAAATTGGCAAACTCTGTGAATTGCAGCTACCAAATGCCCCACACCACACTAACCATAAACATCATACTCACTCTGCAAAGCTTTCCACACGACCTTCGAATTGTTCTTGTTATAATTCCAAATTATCTCCTTTGTATTTCCTTGCACATTGAGGGATAAATGTATCAAAGAATAGTTCCCATCAGAAAACATAAAAGAAATTGTTCCTTCTTCTTGATCATCAATGAGACTTAATCCGTTCAGAAGTCGTGAAAGCATAGATGGTATTCCAAAAAAGAGCTGACCATTCCATGGACCACTCTGCGCCAATATGGGCTACCATCTTTCCATATGAATACTTGAGGAAGAATAAGTGGTTGAATACTAACCAAGAAGCTTCCAATGCATGGACAAGAGTGTATCACAAGGATGTTGGAAACTCTGCCATATGATTGTCCCTGTAGTGTTTTGTTACAAGACAAGGTTCCCTGAATACAAAAGCTGGGCAGTTGAATTGGGAACAGAGGTTGTAACATTGGCTGACCAAATTACCTCCTTTTGTCCGTTTAGTAGCACCAGAAGTCCGTCCACAGATATAGTAAGAACCCCAAAGAATCATGGTTTGTCTCTGTTAGTAACCCATACGACAGTGAACACGAAAATGTTGTTATACCATATTCCGAGGGAGCAATTGGTAGAGTTTACTGGACTGAACAATCCCAGTTTGAAACTACTCCCATTGGAAATTATATAATCAGGGTCTTTGATGGATTGAGAAGATGTGATAGTGTCTATGGCAGAAGCCGCAGAACCAGATTCTAAACAAATGCAACAAAGGATAAACAACAAATTATTCTTGCTAAGAAGTCCCATAACTTGTTCGGGACAGCAGAGTCTTATTCTTGTAACAATTTACAACTTTGGATTGGTAGTTATCTGAGACACAGGCTACCCAAGTACCCATAATATAACTTTTAAAAGCCTAGCTTCAAATAATTTTAAGGAAAAAATAAAATTGCAATAAACAATGTATTTAGGTTTTTCTGTCATTGTCTCAAGATTAGAAGTTGCAGTGCGGATTAGAGAATATATATATATATATATATATTTATTTAGAGAGAGAGAGAGAGAGAGAGAGAGAGAGAGAGAGAGTAGGGCTATCCACTGGTCGGGTTTATGCCCAACCCGGAACTGACCCACTAGAATTGAGTGGCAAACAATGCCGCCGACCGCCGAAGTAATCAAATTGGGTGGATCAGACCATCAACGGGCAGCATGCAGGTCAATCAAGGTTGAAACTCCAAAAAAGGGTGAAAATCCGGCATGAAAACGGTGAAAATCCGTCCAATATCTTTGAGGTTTCTCCAGATCTGGTCTAATCTAGGCCATTTTCGACAAGATCTTGGCTAAATCCGATGAAATCTCACCGAGATCTTGACAAAAATGGTCTAGATCTCACCAGATCTACCAAATATTGCCGGAAATCTTGTGGGTCAATCGGATTGGTTTGATCGGATTCTAGAGAAGGAAAACCAACATCTGACCCGCCAAACTCGAGTTTTGGAGGAACAAACTTGGTGTCGACTGCCGGAGAAGTCGGAACGGCGGGTGGGTCGAGTTGGCCGGGTCTCTGGACAGCCCTAAGAGAGAGAGAGAGAGAAAGGTTTAAGTTACACTTGGTGTAATTCTTGTAAAGTTACACATTTTTTACACCATAGATTTCTAAAAGATCTAACGGTTAAAAAATGCACCATTAAATGTTATTGCTTTCCACTTTTGTCTCTCTCCTTATTTTTTGTTTTTCACTTGATTAAAGGGCACTTGCCATTTTCAACAACCCACTTTTCAAATGAGTCATTAAATTCTCTCCACCCAACCCACTTGATTTGGCCTTTTTTTTTTTTTTTGGATAAAGATAACAAAGGCACGAGGACAAATCCTTCCAAAAATGATAATACAATAATTCTACACAAACTTTAACTTTAAATTTAAATCCTCACAATGCCGAATCACGAAGATGAGAAAAGACTTTATTAAAATTTAAGAGTAGAAACTAATTTCTAATTCTATATCCTATCACCATAGTGAGGCAACTTCCTAAAACATATATTGGTAGAACAATTGCACTCACCCACAACCACAATAATCTATAGTAAAAAAACACTTCCAAATTAATAGCAATAAACCATAAAACTACAACTGCAACCACCCAGAAGAATGTGCTCTCTTAGTTTCAGTCAGCTCTGGACTGACCAACTTGGGAAGAAAGGATGATGCCAACAATGAGACCATAGAGAGCCAGTGCTTCGGCGAAAATAAGAATAAGAATCATCCCAACAAAAAGCTTTGGCAGTTGTGCATTGGCTCTGAAGTAGATTAGTATGGTTTCTAGGTTGTTGAAAATGGCGTGTGCCTTTAATCAAGTGAAAAATAATAAAACATTAAATAAGGAGAGAGAAAAAATTGCTAGTATTAATTAGGAATGAAGTGGAAAATAATAGTATTTAATGATATTTTTTTAACTGTTAGATCTTTTAGAAATCTACGGTATAAAAAAGGTGTAACTTTATAAGAGTTATACTAGATGTAACTTGAACTTATCTCATATATATATATATATATATATATATATATAGAGAGAGAGAGAGAGAGAGAGAGAGAGAGAGAGAGAGAGAGAGAAGACGTATCAAAACTCTTCTCCGACAATTAGTAACCAAACTGGTTCGTTCCATGCAGTATTAAACATGGTTTATCTGTCATTGTCCCAAGATTAGATGTTGTACAGAGGATTAGAGATTCAGAAAAAGAATTGGTCAACAGGCTAAACTACATAAGTTGCCTTTATTTATTGCTTTTCTGGGTATCTTGCTAGTGAAATTTTTTTCATTCAGTTCAGGTATTTTATTTCCTTTGGCTTCTTCAAGCAAGGATTAAATTGAAGTATTTTATTCTTACAAGTCCCATAACTTGGGTAGCGACAGAGGCTGTTAGCTACACAAGCACCCCTAACTTTTGGAAGCCTTTAAATAATTTTAAGGAAAAAAAAAAAATCAAAGGACACCCATCAGATTCAGAGTTCTTCTGGGAAAATTAGTAATCATAGGGTTGATTCCCTGCAGTATTAAACAAGGTTTATCTGTCATTGTCACAAGATTTGAAGTTGTTTAACAATTTGATATGGGGATTAGAGATTCAGAATCAGAAATAGAATTGGACAATTGGGCAAATGGCCATTTATACTTTGCCAGATCTGGAATATTTTACCTAAACAGTCTAAACTACACACTTTGCCTTGATTTATTGCTCTTCTGGGTCGTCCACTAGTGGAATTTTTTTCTTTCAGTTCAGGTATTTTGAAATTTCAAATATGTGTAAAAACACCCTTGAACGTTTAGACCCCCAAATACAAAATAACCAATTCAAGCTTTATGACAAACAACAAGTGTGCGGAAAATGAACATAAGCTATAAACAGAATTGGAAATAAATCTAAGCCAATTATAAATCACATCCACAGCAGAAAATAAAAGGCAAAGATAAAGGGAAGAGAGATGCAAACACAAGGACAACACACGATGTGTTATCGAAGAGGAAACCGAAGCCCTCGGCGTAAAACCTCTCCGCCGCCCTTCAAGCGGTCAATAATCCACTAGAAAATGTAGTTGGGATACATGAACAGCAATAGACCCTCCAAGCCTAATCTACCCGATGTACCTAAGCCCTCCAAGCTTCTTGCTCCAACGAGGTTGCGCCGAACCTTTTTCTTTTCTAGCTTACCGGATTCCGCTATAATCCATAGCATCCGCCATCCTTGGCATCTTCCAATGCTTCCCAAAGTTCCAAAAACACTCAACACTCTAAATGGGTGTGGGTAGTGTTTGGATAGAAATCTCCTCTCAATAGGTATGACAATGAGAGAGGGAATGAGAAGAGACTACAAAGATTTTTCTCTAAGAATGAGTAGCTCTCTCTAATTAGGTAGGTGTTTTGAAGAAACCTCTCTTAGGGTTTTTCTTTCTGAATAGCCACACTATTTTGTGGGAATGAGGGGTATTTATACTGGTGTGAGAATGGAATGCAAAAAGTCAGTTTTTCCAAAACAGAGTTGGCTGGCGACTTGACTGAGTTGCGAGTTCAAGCCGCGAGCTAACTTAATGGCCAGTCTGGATTTTTGTCCTGTAGTGCTCTAGGTGGCATGACTGTTCAGCTCCCCTGCATGCTCTGCGCGTGTGCAACTTTTGGTGGCTTGCAAGCCGCGAGCCTCCCGCGAGATCAAGCCACGAGTCCCTGCTTCACTGCACAGTCTTAAGCATTTCTTCACACTCTCTCACACACTACCCTTACATGATTCTCACCTAAATACAGGGTTTCTAAGTGCTGTATTACAAGCAAATTTGTCATGGAATAAAGCCAACACATGGTTGATTAAATTCAACCTTACATATTTTATTGCCTTTGGCTTTGTCAAGCCAGGAATAAGTAGAAGTATTTTATACTGGTCAATCGAAAAATGATTTTTTGTTTCAATCTATTGGTAATATCAATTTAAAAAACTCTTTAGTACCAAACTGAAACCAACTATTCTGTCTTAAATAATTAACAGGAACACCGAAGCAACAATTCCCATGGCTTTGGTTGGCTGATGAGAGAGTCAGGGAGCCTTGCAGGACCTATTGGATTTCCTTTTTTACAGTGAAAAACAATACTACTACTGCCCTTCTTCCTTCACGCATGTGATATGGTCTACACAGTACATACATCTTAAAATTTATACATGTGAATTTCACTTTATGCTTTACAATTTGATCCAAAAGGAAAGCTCAATAACAAACAGGACAATCAGATGACTTGATAAGAAATCTGGAATGCTTAATTCTATAATTTTGTCTATTACTTTTTTTTTTTAATCATTTGAATGATGATTTCTCTTGGTGCTGTGTTTTGTGTTTCTTAATTAATCTCCTAAGAAATCCCATAAACTCTCAGATTCATTCGCCAAAAATCTGCTTTCAAGATCAAACAACACAAAAGAACGTTGAGATTGACCAAAATATAATCAATCAATTTTCCTAGGATGAATTCAAATTTTTTCTCATTATTGAGATCTTTGAGCTCCTTTTTTTGAAGAAAACAATAATAAAATGATGTTGGTCATGGTTTCGCTTGAGTGTAGACTACATATGCCCATCTAATGTTGATAATTTAAATTGAACATTAGAACATGCACATTATGTGTTTGAAAAAATGTACACACACACACACACACACATATATATATATATATATATATATAAAAGAATTAGAAACCATAACTGAAAATATCTAAATAAAATTGAAAAATTCTCAAGTGCATTTTCTCCAATATAGCATTTAATAAATAAATAAATAATTTGCAAGTTTCATATTGTAACATCCCAAAATAAAGAACCTTTCAATAAAAAAATAAAATAAAATAAAATAAAAGTAATTATCATAAATTTTAATCTTGTCAGGTACATAAAATCATAATGAATGACATAATATAAAACTATAAATAAATTAGTTTTTTTTTTTTTTTTTTTATGCTTTTTGGGTAAATAAGGACAAAATTTTTTTTTTTTTCAGAAGTAAAAGAGGGACTAGGGCCACTAGGGGAACCAACTCTGAAGCCCATTAACATCAATAAGAACTCAAATACCGAATAGAGTTCCCAAGTTATACAAAGATAGGCGGCCCAACATGCGCTCAAGTGAACCTGTCTGAGCACAAGATGGGCTTGATAATGGCATAGATTACAACTTTGGCATTACATTCAAAGAAAACAGATTTGCATCCTTGATTAGCAACAATGGTCAATGGAACTCGGATTTTTTGAATGGGATTGGCTGTGTTGGAGTGAATTTTTTTGGAAAGAGAATAAATGTTCCATTGCTTTGAAGCAAGGTGAAGGAGGATGAAGTCTGTTACTTGGTTGATTTTAGTTGTGGAGAGAAGTTGAGGATTGTAGGGACCCGTGAAACAGTCAATATATTAGTATTTGAGCCTGATCCAATGAGGTAGCAAAGACTGTTGTTAACCAATGGAACAGAGTTTGTGAATTCCTTTCCAGATGGGAGAAGCTGATTTCTTCAATTTTGAAGATTGGAATGGGCTACCACTAAAGATATTTGGATTTGAGAATATGAACCCATGTCTTACTCTGCAATAGAAGCTACTGATGACTGATGAGCCCAACTTAGAGATCAAGGCTTTATTTAGATCATCAGTTCTTCTGAGCTGAATAGCTTCAGCTGATTTAGATTTACAAAGTGAAAACCATGCTCATAGGTGCCTATCTTAATGGCTGAAACCCAGAAAAAATCACGGAGTATGTTTTCTATTTTGTGTAAGATATTCTACCGAGCTAATATGAAAGTTCATTTGCTATAAGTAGGTGCCATATTAATTAGCAATTTTGTGTCAAAGAGAGGTAAATCATCGTAAGTGTTCCAAGAAGAGAATATGGCTTAATGGCTTACTTCTTCATAGATTGGACTAATATTGGAAATCAAAGAGGGAACAGAGGAATCTGTATTAACACCATATAAGATTCTTCGGAAAGTGTTCAAAATGAATATGTAAACACGCCTTGACTATGTCAATAACATATGCTAACTATCTACCTTGTACCTTTGTAAAAGTAACATTGTTAACAGAGAATTTTCTTTGGCTGCTTTGAGTGGACTCTCTGTCTAAGGCAATCTGCCTTTCAGTAAATGCCGGCTGCTTTGGACAAGGAAGATCAACAATCTCACTTTTAAGCATGGAAATAACAACAGATACAATTGGCCTATCTTTGGCAAATTCTTGCACACACAACAGGCCAACATGTATGGATCTCAAAATTTCTGTTTCAAAGCATGGTTCAGATATCATTGGGTCTATAAAGGCTACAATGTTGTCTGCATTCCACAATTTCCATGCTTGGAAACATGAAAAGAAGATTGAAATTCTTAGCATTAGTAATAAAACTTATAAGAAACAAGCCTTGGAGGTTTCAAAAATAATGATATGAGATAAGGATGACTTACATGTCCTAAAAGGCTCATGGACTGCTCATCATGATAAAAGCTAGTGTTTCTTCTTCCACTAATTATCTCTAGTAACATCACCCCAAAGCTAAAGACATCTGACTTCTCTGAAAATCGTCCATCCATTGCATATTCAGGAGACATATAGCCACTAAATTTCAACAACAAAACACAATTAAATCTTGTCATCTCAAATATTAGTATTAGTACCTAATTGAATTGGGCAAACCGAAAGGTACTTACTAAGTTTCAACGACCCTATTAGTGTTGGCTTGGTCTTCATTACTTCCAAATATTCGAGCCATACCATCTGATATTTTTGGATTTAGCTCTTTATCCAACAAGGTGTTACCTGCCTTTAGATCTCTATAAATAATCCTTAATCTAGAATCCCTATGAAGGTAGAGTAGACCTCGACCAATTCCTTCAATAACGTTGAAGTGTTTTCTCCAATCTAGCACATTTTTTTTGTGTGGATCTAATGGGGAAAAAAAAGGAGAGAAGAAGAAGAAGAAAAGGAGAGAGAAAGAAAGTTAGGATTAAACTTACAAGGTGAATGAACATTACGTTTGCATAAGAAGTTCATTTGGTGGAAGTCATCAGAAATCTATTTGAAATGAAGTACACTACAAAGAATAATGTTCCATTGTCTCATAATACACAATTTCCATCTGCAACTAAAAAATGTTATCAAACTTAACTAACCGAAGAGAAATGCATCCAAACTTTTGTTTGGCATGTATTCATAGATCAACATCCTCTCTTTTCCTTCAACACAACAGCCAAGGAGCCTAACAAGATTTCGATGTTGGAGCTTAGAAATTACTACGACCTCATTCATAAATTCTTGCAACCCTTGTCCAAAGGTTTTGGAAAGTCTTTTTGTAGGGAATTCAAACGAAATTCCCAACCTGTGAGAAACAAAAATAGAGAAAACACACGCCAAAGAAAACAATCACACGCACAAGACAATATTTACGTGGTTTGGCAATTTGCTACGTCCATGGAGTTGCAGGGATTTCACTATTATCAGGAAAGAATACAGAGTACAAAATTGCGGCTACAATACTTTTTTCTCTCACCCTCAAGAAGGCGGCAACAACAACCTACAATCTTAAAAACCCTAATCATGGCAAAGTCTGTTTCTACATATATAATTCGGGTCGGGTCAGGTCGTCAAACTGGATCAAACAAAACTAGGCTCCACAAAGCCCAACAAATCTCCCACTTGGAGACTAGTTCAATCACCAACATCAAACTGCTATCCTCCAAGAAACAATCCCTCATCCTTGCAACTCATCCTCCTGTCCTCAAGCTAGAAGACCAATTGAAGCTGCACACAGCTTCAACTTCTTAATGGTGACACCCTTAGTCAACATATCTGCCAGGTTCTTAGATCCACAAATCTTCTCAAGTATTACTAGCTTATCTTCAACAAGGTACCGGATAAAGTGGTATTTTGTCTATATATGCTTCGACTTTGAATGAAAAGCCAAATTTTTGGCTAGAAAAATTGCACTCTAACTATCACTGCGTAGAATGCCCATCTCTTGCTTCTTCCCCAATTCATCTAAGAAGCCATGTAGCCAAATCATCTCCTTTCTAGCTTCAATTGCTGCAACATACTTAGCTTCTGTAGTAGACAAAGTTATAATCTTTTGTAGATTTGAACCCCATGATATAGCTGTACCACCTAGAGTAAATACAAATCCAGTAGTACTCTTTCTACTATCAATATCACCAGCAAAATCAGCATTTACATAATCCTGCAGTTTCAAACTTGCACCTGTGAAACAAAGACATGTATCTGATGAACCCTTCAGATATCTCAGAATCCACTTGACTGCCTCCCAATGCTGCTTTCCAGGCCTACTCATGAATCTGCTCACAACTCCCACTGCATGTGCAATGTCTGGCCTTGTACACACCATAGCATACATCAAACTGCCAATAGCTAAGGCATAGGGCACCTTGCTTATATAGTCCCTTTTTTCTTCTGTCTTCGGTGACTGTTCTTTGCTTAGTTTAAAATGACTACCCAAGGGTGTGCTCACTGGTTTAGCATCATTCATGTTGAATCTGTTGAGAACTTTCTTCACATACTCTAACTGTGAAAGTTTCAATGTACCATTAGCCTTGTCTCTAATGATTCTCATACCAAGGATTTGCTTTGCAGCTCCCAAATCCTTCATTGCAAACTGCTTGGACAATTGCTTCTTTAGATTATTAATCTCTTGAATGCTAGACCCTGCAATAAGCATATCATCCACATACAACAGTAATATGATGTAAGAATTTTCAAAAGACTTAACATAGCAACAGTGATCAGCTTTACATCTCTTGAACCCAATTCTATGCATAAAACTGTCAAATTTCTTATACCACTGTCTAGGAGCTTGTTTTAGGTCATACAAGCTCTTTTTCAGTTTATAGACTATATTCTCTTGTCCCTGAACAATAAACCCTTATGGCTAAATCATGTAAAGATCTTCCTCCAAGTCACCATGAAGGAATGATGTCTTCACATCTAACTGCTCAAGATGTAAGTTTTCTGCAGCCACCATTCCCAGTACCAGTCTGATTGTTGATATCTTCACAACTGGAGAAAATATCTCTGTGTAGTCAATGCCGTCCTTCTGTTGGAACCCTTTAACAACTAATGTGGCCTTGTAACGTTTACTACCATCATGTTCATTCTTTATTCTGTATATCCACTTGTTGTGCAAAACCTTCTTTCTTATTGGCAATTCAGTTAGTTCCCATGTCTGATTCCCTAACAAGGAATCCATCTCATCCTTCATGGCTAACTCCCACTTGCTTGAATTCTCATCTTGCAAGGCTTCATCATAACACTCTGGCTCACCACCATCAGTCAACAGGAGATAATTTAAAACAGGTGAATAACACTATGGAGGTCTAATGTTCCTGGAAGATCTGCGAACTTCAGCTATAGGTGTACTCAGATCTACCTGTGAATTTACATTCTCCTTATCTTCGTCACCCCTTTTCTGGATAGTGCTTTCAGTCAATTCATCTAAGTTGACAAACTCAGATTTCTTTTGATATATCTCTGTAACATCTGACACTACAGTTAACCTGTCCTTATACATAACCTGTTCATTAAATATCACATTTCTACTTCTGATGATTTTCCTGTTTTGTTCATCCCAAAACCTATAGCCAAATTTCTCATCACCATAGCCAATGAAAAAACATATTTTAGACTTTGCATCAAGTTTACTACGAGCATCAGAATCAATATGAACATAAGATACACAACCAAAAACTTTTAAGTGTGAAAACTTTACCTCTTTACCGTTCCAAACCTCCTCAGGAAGTCTAAACTCCATAGGAACTGATGGTCCTCGGTTTATTAGGTAAGCTGCAGTGCTAACAGCATCAGCCCAGAAAGTTTTGGTAGTCCAACATGCAACCTCATACTTCTAACACGCTCATTGAGAGTTCTGTTCATACGCTCAGCCACACCATTTTGTTGTGGTGTCCCAGGAATGGTCTTCTCCATCTTAATTCCATGTGCATCACAATACTCACTAAACCCTCCATCTATGTACTTTCCTCCATTATCTGACCTCAAACATTTTACTTTCAAACCTGTTTCTGTCTCAACCATGGCCTTCCACTTCTTAAAAGTTTCAAATACATCAGATTTATTTTTCAGAAAATAAACACATACCTTTCTGGTTGAGTCATCAATAAATGTGATGTAATACCTTGAACCTCCAAGAGATGCAACCGGAGAAGGCCCCCACAAATCAGTGTGTATTAATTCCAATTTTTCAGCCTTCGGTGTCCTGCCAATTTTCAGGAAGCTCACCATTTTCTGCTTTCCTAAGATGCAGCTTTCACACATGTCAAAATCAATGGACTTCAATTCTGGTAGTTTTCCTTTTGACAGCAGCATCTTCATCCCTTTCTCACTCATGTGACCAAGTCTGCGGTGCCATAGGCTTGTATCGGTACTTGTATCAGCAACTGCAATTATGTCTCTTGGACTTGAGGTCATATATAGAGTACCAGTCTTCTTTCCACGAGCTAATACCCTAGCTCCCTTTGTAACCTTCCAAGTACCACCAATAAATAGTATTGCATGCCCTTCATTATTAAGTTGTCCAACAGAAATCAGATTCCTCCTCAAGTCAGGAATATGTCGAACCTTCTCCAGTAACCAAACAGACCCATTGGGCAACAATATCCGAACGTCTCCCATACCCACAACATCCAAGGCTGAACCATCAACAAAATACATCTTACCAAAATCACCTGTAACATAATTCTGTATGATTTCTCGGTGTGGAGTGTTATGAAACGAAACTCCTAAATCCAAAACCCAATCATCAAGTGGACTGTCTAATGCAAGAAGTAATGCATCCTGTACCTCTTCTGTTACAGCATTAGCAGAATCATCTTCATTCTTCTTCTTAGGACTTTTGCATTGGTTCATAAAGTGACCTGTTTTCCCACAATTCCAGCATTGTACTTGTTGGCCTGATCTAGATTTACTTCTGTTTTGATTAGAATTTCTGGATTTTGATTTGCCCCGATTTGAATTTTTGTTATTACCTCTACCTCTTGTCTCAAGGTTTAGTGTAGAACCAGATCCTGAGGTTTCGTCTGCATCTCTTCTGCGAATCTCCTCAGCTAGAATTAAATCTCGTATATCATTGTACTTGAGCTTTTCCTTTCCTGTAGAATTACTTACTGTCATCCTCATTGCCTCCCAATTGTTTGGCAAAGAAGCCAAAACGATCAGAGCACGAATCTCATCATCAAAATCAATTTCTACAGACGACAATTGATTTGTAATAGTATTGAATTCGTTCAGATGTTGTGCTACAGAAGCATTCTCTGCCATCTTCAAATTGAATAATTTTTTCATCAGATGCACTTTGTTGTTTGCAGACGGCTTTTCATACATACCGGACAAAGCCTTCATCAGATCTGCTGTGGTCTTCTCCTTTACAACATTGTGTGCAATAGACCTAGACAAAGTTAACCTAATAACTCCCAATACCTGTCTGTCAAGAAGAGCCCATTCCTCAGCCATCATAGCCTCAGGGTTTTCCCCTTGAAGCGGCAGATGCAACTTCCTCCTATAAAGGTGATCCTCGATTTGCATCCTCCAAAATCCAAAGTCTATGCCATCGAACTTTTCTATTCCAAACGCCTTTCCTGCTTCCTTTGCCATTGCTCCCACTCAAACCTAACCCTAGGCTCTGATACCAGTTGTAGGGAATTAATCCAAAGTCCCAACCTGTGAGAAACAAAAATAGAGAAAACACACGCCAAAGAAAACAATCACACGCACAAAACAATATTTACGTGGTTCGGCAATTTGCCTACGTCCACGGAGTTGCAAGGATTTTACTATTATTAGGGAAGAATACAGAGTACAAAATTCAGTAAATATCCCATTAAAAACCACGTAATATAATTCGGGTCGGGTCGGGTCGGGTCGTCAAACCGGATCAAACAAAACTAGGCTCCACAAAGCCCAACACTTTTAACAGCAATTTCTTGGCCCTCTGACAATTTTCCCTACAATAAAAACATCAAATCATTAACTAGATATCCAAATTATCAAACAAGAAACCTCTGGAAGAGCGACCATTACCCAATATACGAGACCAAATCCACCCTGCCCAAGCTTGTTAGATTGCTGGAAATTATTTGTTGCAGTCGCCAGCTTCTCAAAATTGAATAACAGTAGCTCCTGGACTTGAACTTGGTTCAGGTTGTCGGTTGTCTCCAAGCACATTCTCAGTAGGAACTCTTTGACGTGCTTCCCCTCTGTTGAACAACAAGATTCCATCTTCTTTCTTTTTCCTTGCTGATTTTCACTACAGTTGTAAGTAATCTCTAATATACAACTACTTTTCATTGTGTTAATTTTAGTCAGAATATTACCTTTTTGTTTAGCCATCCATCTCCACAACAAGTAAGTGCATATTGAAATGGAAGCTATTCCTATGATCACTGCGATTGTGACAATTTTTATCACATGTCCCTCTGTATCTGAATTTTTTTTTTCGAGAATTTGTCCCCTTGTATCTGTAAATCAGGAAAAAAGAAGTATTACACTAATTCAAACTGTTACATGGCTTGAAGCCTTGAAATAAGATCCGTGTACAACACATGAATAAATTAGTTAAGGACTCAACTTCCACCTGGATTCTGAGAGTGAGCACCAAGGCAATTGTGCACCAAGTTATTTGTTGGCCTACTCTATCAGTTCTGATATGCGGCATAACCTAATATAAAAGGCGCAAACTCACGCACATTCAATATATATAGGATTGGGTTCAAGTTACACTTGATGTATTTTTAAGTAATATTACACCACGTAATAACTCTTTGTTAGATTAATAATTTGAAAATCTCATTGTTCGATTACAAGTTCTCCATCTTCTTAACATTTATGTCGAATTTCATGTAGGATATTATTTACTATTTGATCAATAAACTCATCTTTAATATATAATTTTAAACTAAAAAAACTTACATTTCTAATATTTAATTGATGACATAGTTATTGATCTTTGATATCAAAGTTTGTGAACATGGAGAGTATATGAAGATAATGTAATTAAATGGTGAATTTTTCAAAATTCACACCCAATAAAAAAAATATTAAGTAGTGTAACATTGCTTAAAGTTACACTAAGTAATAGAGCTATAAATGAATCAAGCCGATCATGAACAGCTTGAACTTGGCTCGATAATATGCTCATTCATATTTGTTTGTTTATAAATAAGCCAAGCTTGAGCCTTAGTTTTAGGCTCGTTTAATAAACAAGCCGAGGCCAAACAAAAATTTTTTGTTAACGATCAAGCTTGTGAGCTATTAGGCTTGATATAAAACAATTTAAGAATAGACTCATTTATAAGTTTATATGTGTTAGCTAAATATATTCATTACACTTGTCTTAATAATGACGTGGCCAACATGGGACCACTACCCATTTCCTTAATTTTTTCATTTCCTCTAAACTGACCAAGAACCACTTTACACTATAGTTACATTTAAAAATTAATTAATTAAGTGGGCCACATATGATCATTCCCTATCAATCATTTAAAGTAAAATTATGAATCATGTAAGTATTTTCTCATTCATAATAGTTACAAACAAGTATTTTTCTAGTTCTTCTCCATCTAACATGAATGTAAAAATTGTCTTTTGAACAATTGTTGTAAATTTTTAATTTGAATAATGACTAACCATAAGTAGGACAAGATGCATGATAAAATTAGTATACTATTTTCTTTTTCTTTTTTCATGATTTTAAAGATTTAACCCTTTGATAATGTAATTTTTTAAGATCTCAAGCTCAAAAGCTTGACCTAAGCTCAAGTTTGAACTTGATATTAAGCTTGAGCTTAACTTAACTAATTACTAAAGTCAAGCCAAGCCAAGTTCAAGCTTTTTAGATTTCTCACGAGCTCAAGCTCAAACTTTATTTTTAGGCTTGTCACGAGCTCAAGCTAAGCTTGAGCTTTTGACTTTTCCTGACAAGTGAAGCTTGAACATGCACTACTCAACAAAGTTCGGCTCATTTACAGCCCTACCAGGTGATCTACTCTCTCAATTTTTTCTTTTAAACAACGAACATTATTTTGATCTTTTGCAAACTATATTTTTTTAGTGAAAATTTCCTCTTGATTTTGCCCATGGACGCAGGCATAAGGCCAAATCACTTCAATTAATTGTAGCATTACATGTGTTAAATCTTGCACACCTCTGGTTAAATTGATACAAACTTATAAATAGAACTCACCCTTGAAAACTGACTTGTAAGGGATAGGTGTCTAATAGTTTATATACACATGGTTAAGCTTACAATTAAGCTATGTAGGACACTAGAATCATAACATACCACCACACTTCATAGCTAACATCCACAACAACTTACTCTATATACTAATGGCCAAATGGTAGCCCTTTCTCTTTTTTAATGGCTCCACTCATCTATCAATTATTCAATGACTTAGTAAGACATTTTAATCTACCCTTTAAGTAGCCCCCTTTGAGATTCTACCACAAACCTGTAACTCATTTGATCCCATACTTAATGAGTTACGTTCAATTACTTGACGTGATGGTTGGCTTTGATACCAAATAACATAAGCACATGGATAGAACTCACACTTGAAAACTAGCTTGGAAGGGGAGGGTGCCAAATAACTTATATACACATGGTAAAACTTACACGTAATCCATATGAAACACTATCATAACACAAATCTTCCACACCTTGATCATAGATCAACCCTGCCCAAAACCAAACAACAACACAGGTCAACCCATACCAAAACCAAACAACAACACAAATAACAAATCTCTCTCTCTCTCTCTCTCTCTCTCTCTCTCTCTCTCTCTCTCTCTCTCTAAGAGAAAAGAGCAAATGTTTGTAAGTTGTGAGTGTCAATCTCTTTATTATAAACTAGTTGCAAACTCACGCGATGTGTGGGAATATATGATTATTTTGAGATGTGATATAATATATAATTGTTCTCTAAATTTTATTGTAGATAATTTGTCCTCTCAAAAAATTAAACAATTTACAAAAGTAGTTTCTATCTCTCTATTTTTACAAATATGTAATTTTATCAATTTTGGAATTTTTGAGTGATATTATTCTTTTTTAAGTGGTTCATATTTTTCTAACTATTATTATGCTGCATTAGATTTCCTAATTTCTTTTGGCAGAAATAAAATTTTTAAGTTTTAAATTTATCATTCAAATTTCTCATTCTTTTAAGGAGATTATCATAATAATTAAAACTTATCATATAATTACAATTGATATTACTCAAATAATAGATAGGCACATTCAAATACGTGGCCATGTAGATTATATTTGATATAAACTCAAATTCTCACTTCCAAACTAATGATAGATTAACTAAAAAAAAAGATCAAACCAAAGTTATAAATGGGAGAGAGAGGAATTGTGATGGAGAACTCAAAAAATAGAACACCAAAATATATCAACCAAAAGTAAAGATATTATAAAACATAAAAATCCATCAACCTAAAGTAGAGTTATAAGGAAAAAAAAATTAAAAATCTAGAGAGAGAGAGAGAGATAGCATAATCACTTTTTTTTTTAGGAGAGAATATGAGAGGGAATAGCAAATTAATAGAATAAAATATAATGAGAAGAATATTCAAAATAAAAGGTATAGTTGTAAACATAAAATTATCCAAGTCATGCTATGAAATAAAATATCATTATATCATATACTATATTTACAATAAAATAGGATCACATCTAACATTCAAAGAAAAAAAGATAATAGTGTTATTTATTTTTAGTTTATGCTCACCTGAAAAAAAATTATATTCCACCACTGTATTCATATCTGTATACTAATGCAACATTCAACACTAGGTTAAAGGGTCCAGTTCCACTCCCACTTTAAAAACCATATGTCAATTTCGTAAAATTTAAGAGATAGAGATAGCAAAGACAACAATTTATTTATTTTTAGTTTACTTGAAATGGACTAAATAGACCGATCGAATTGAATCGAATGGACCGAAGTGGATCAAATTGGACTAAAGGGGTGCTCATTATCTCTATCTCTTGAAGTTGATAAAAATGACATATGTTTCTCTAATTAGGAGTGAAAATGAACCTTTCGACTTGGCATTGAATATAACATTAGCATACAAATATTAATACAGTGGTAGCATATGATTTTTTTTTTTTTTTTTTTTTTTTTTTCAGGTGAGTGTAAATTAAAAGTAAATAAATGCTACCTCTTATATTACTAGCTGTTTATATTACATATATTTTATATTATAAGTCACATTTGGGCTCAAGAATATATAAAGTCATGGTAGTGAAAAGTGATGGTCTTATCATGATTAAGTTACAATTATTTTTGAGAATGTGTTAATGCATAATGCATTTTTGCTTATATATTTTAAAAATGATGGAAAGAAAATAATGTCATGGTCAATTATATGGCTTAACAGAAGCGTAATAACAATAAATATTATGCTTCAACTTTTAAATATTATATAAATTTATATATTGTGTGTGTGAGTGTGTCTGAAACTGATTGAGTGTATTATTATTACTATTATTGTTGTTGTTGTTGTTAAAATGTTATTTGCGTGTATGTGTGCATGTGTAGTATAAATATAACATAAATTTATATAATTTAATAATAAATATTTGTTATAAAATTAGTGATTCAAGAATAAAAAATAGAAGACAAAGGCCTTGTAGCTGAATTGGAATCTCCCCATATATAAAGTGCTTGGAGGTTTAGGGGGGAAAGGGTTCGAGCTGCGGGGTCAGCAATATGTTGTAATTATCTCTCAAAAAAAGAATAAAAAATAGAAATGTTAGTTATTGCTCAAACATTTGATCTATTGAGTAGACACTTGGTATATTATTTATGTATAGATAAGTGTATCCATGTGGGTCAATAATTAACACAATTTATTATTTAGTTTAAAATATTTTTATAAAAACAATGACACTGCATAAAAATAAAAAGGTTATACAACCTTAACAAAATAAAATAGTCACCCCTATTCACATTGACAATAGATAATGTAATGAACTATTATAGAATGATTTCAAAATTTAAAAACTTGTAGAAAGAAATTATAAAATTTCATATATTTGAGTGTTTTTTTTTTTTTTTTTGATAACTCAATATTTTTTTTCTCAAAAAAAAAAAAAAAAAAGTTTAATTTAAACTTCTTAATAACCCTTCACCAAAACTTTTTGGAGCCGCCGAACTCACAATTATTGGCTGCACACAACGAACAGGAATTTCTATCATTCAAGTCCGAGAAAAAAAAAAAAAAAAAACACAACCACCAACCACGGGGCCAGCAGTGAATGATTTGACAAATAAACCACTTAAAAACTCACCAAGTTCTGAAAAGGCAACGCGCTGGTAAAGATCAACCCCACCGCTGGAGAATTTTTGTGCGTCAATTAGGCTTCTAGTCCATGACAAACAAGCAGTGCCAGTATCGTATGCATACGCTATACAGGAACAGTTCTCCAAACACTTCTGCCTGCATTCGTCCTCAAGAGCAGAAGAGTAATCTGCAAAGTCTGGAACCTTCATCATTTTCAGTTTCAAAAACCCATCCATTTTGCTGCCTTCACCGCCAGCAGTATTCACTCTCTCACACTGCAATGGTGTCCTTCTCACACATCCACTGCTCCAATTTCCTCTATTCCATTCTTCTGTATTCCGTGGCTCAAACCCCCCTAAACAGCTGCAAATTGGCCAACTTTGTGAATTACAGCTTCCAAATGCCCCACACTTACCATAAAAATCGCACTCACTCTGTAAAGCTTTCAACACCACCACCCAATCCTTCTTCTTATCATCCCAAGATCTTTGCTCCATATTTCCATTCGAATTCTGGACTAAATATATCAAAGATTCGGTCACATAAGAGAAACTTAAAGAACATGTTCCTTCTTCGTCAGTTTCGATACTATATCCGTCGCCAAATGCAGAATACATATTTGGTACTCCAAAAAAGATCCGACCATTCCATTGACCACTGCGCCAATATGGGCTACGGTCTTTCCAAATGAAAGATTGAGGAAGACCAATATTAAGAGGATCAAAACCTGAAGAGAAGCTTTCAATGGATGGATCAGAAGGGCTTTTCCATGATGTCAACTGAACTTTCTTACCTGTTCTTGCATTAGCACTTGTTTTCATCTTGGGCAACATTGTATTAGTAGGAAATTGAAAACCTTCCCATATGGTTGTCCTTGCTGACAGTTGCTGTGTTGTCTCGCAAGACCAGGTTCCCCGAATCTAAAAGCTGCGCACTTGGATTGACAACAGAATTGGTAACATTCGTTGACCAAAGAATCTCCTTTTTTCCATTTAATACTACAAGGTTGCCGTCCTCAGATATAGTAAGAACCCCTGAATAATCCTTGAGGGGTTTCTCTCTGTTCGCTACCCATACGACTGTGAATACAGAAATTCTATTATACCATATTCCAAGATATCGATTTGTTGATTTCACTGGGCTGAAGAATCCCAGTTTGAAAGCACTCCCATTGGAGATTATGTAATCAGAGTCTGTGTCTTTGATGGATTGAGAAGATCTAATGGTGTCTACGGCAAAGCCAAAGTTTAAACAAAGGCAACAAAGGACAAACAAGAAGTTACTCTTGCTAAGAAATCCCATAACTTGTTTGAACCTACTTGGTGTGAGAATGCAGGAAAGGGTTCAGGAAGGCTTTGTTTATTTAACAATTTACGGTGGATCTTTTTTATTTCTTCTTTGCTTCATAAAGCAGTATTTCTGAAAAGTCCGGTTTTCTAGTAAAAATGCTACTCCAGAATTTCGCAAGTCTAACATCTCAAAAAAAATAAAAATAAAATAATAATAATAAAAGAGAATAAATTCGGTCCGTGACGTAAAAGACCACTTTTACGCCCTCCAATAGTGATGTGCCATGTCATATTTTTTATGTATTAAATATTAAGCACTTCCACACTAAATCAATCCCTCTTCAATACAGAAAATCAAAGTCACACTTCTTCTTCAGTTATGGCCATCAGAGGTGGAGGACAACTAGTGGTGGAGGAAGTGGACCACAGAGGAGCCTTCGGGAGTGCCGCCGACAACCCTCCAAACCCAAGGTGGACGCTGCCCAAGACAAAATCAAATCTAAAAAAACGAAACCCACAAAATCAAATTAATTTGGAAAGAACGAAACCCACAAAACCAAATCTAAAAAAAGCTACTCCAGTAGTAAGATTTTAAAAAAATCTTTGATTTTTGAGTTGTGTTTTTAATCTGGATTGGCAACTCAGGGAGTGGTTGTTGAAGTGAGCTTATATGGGTGGTGTTATGGACTCTGGTGCCATTTGGTTGTTGAAATGGGCTCATGTGAATCGGAGAGAAAGGGAGCTAGTGAGAGAGAGAAGCGAGTTTCTAAGCCACTAACAGTGGTTGCGGGTGGCAAGAGTCGTGGAGCTTGGCCGGCAACTGGAAATGAGGGAGCTTGAGAAGATCGGCTATGGGGCTGGTCCGATTAGAGAGGGCTGAAGCAGATGGTGAGCTTGCAAAAATATGACGTGGCACATCATTATTGGAAGCGTAAAAGTGGCCTTTTACGCCACATCCAGACTGAATTTATTCTCTTCTAAAAAACAATACAACTTACCACACACAGTAACAACTAAATTATAACTTATTTCAAAATTAAAAATTAAAACCTCCTCCTTATTAGAATAGGTAACACCGATTCAAAAACCCACCACAGATGCCGCCCCAAACGCCGTAGATGCTACCATCACCATTGCCCGATTTACTCTCCTAGGCCCAATAACATCAAAAACAACGTATTCTGAACTGATGTCCTATAAAAAAAAAAACAAAAATTAAAAACAAAAATTTGGACGTTGATCAAGGCAAACAAGTTTGCGAAGCAAAAATTGGTTGACAAATATCAATTCTGAAGCTTCAAAAAAGAAACCCAAGTACATATAATCTTTGATATGCATTGGAACTCATAGCCACTATGAAGACCAAATTCATTTTCCTTAAAAAATTCATTTTTTTTAATGGACTAAAATTTATGTTACAAAAATTCATTTCATTAATCTGAACCACAATAAACAGCAAACCCAGCAACACAATTTCATTGAATTTTTAGTTAAAAAAATGGTTTTTATTTTATTTTATTTTTAATTTACTTTCCAAGCCACAAGACCGAGTATAAGATTTACAAAGGGTGCAAGCTGAACCACAATTAAAGCTGTTGAATAAATATATACTTTACTAGAGGTCATGTAGACACATACCTTTGGTGGAACAGATCACCAAATTGCTGGGTCTTTCTCTTTGCTTGCTTTACGAACTCCTCACGATCTCCTTTGTGGAACACCTCCAAGTCGCAGGAAAGGCTACTAGAGTCTCTCCTATTTTCCACGCTCCAAATTCTAGGGAACAGTAGATGATGTCCCAGAGAGATGGCTTATTTTGAGAGAGCACTCAAAACTATACGTATGTCCACTCACTGTGTCTAACCACTATCTGACTGATGTAGGAATATTTAAATACTAGTAAAGATTCACTTACTATTAGATATATGTGATCCCTAAAAGATACCGTCTTTTAAATTTAAATGACTCCACTACTGATATTGATAACTCATATCAATATCTGTTAAGTTCAAATTTAAACTTACTTATCAGATAACCCATGTGGACGATCCATGGGCCATGGTTTATGGGTTGGATCAAAACCAGCCCAATTTCTAACATCTCCCACTCGTCCACACTGGGTACTATAGTTAAAACTGGCTCCTCTCAATCTCTTGTCCAATCTTCTCTTTATACAGAAAAATAGAGTGTGCGACCTGACGAGAAGGTGTAGGATATGAGTACTATATTAAGTCACCATCTAAACTAACATAGTACATCACTTATAGTATCTCGTCTATGCCCCAGATTATTTGATCACACCTGATCAAGTTTCTTTAATCCCTCATGAGTTCAAAACTCAAAAGCAAAACTTGATCCAATACCATATAATATGCTCATGATTATATTGAAAAACAAATTCCTCATAATTGCCCGGGTTATGAGCCATAAAATAAATGGTGTGTTCCAAATAATCTTCCCCAGACACTCATGTCAATTCATTTACACTTGACCGCTTTCTTAGACATGCTCCGCGAGACCGTATATATCATGGCCCTGAGATGACATGCTAAAGTAGCGACATCAAACATTCACTTCATGACATAGTTCTAGGTCGAAAAAGGGCACAGAATGGACCATATAATGGTCGACTAGGGCTCACATAGTGACGGAGTAGGGATCTTTCCAATCACTCCCTTAATTGGTCGGCTATAGCACATATAGTATAATTTGTATGCTACGGTGGAGCTCCCACTCAACTGGGCTTGTGACACTCAAACACCGTACAAATCTTAGTCCAATTGCCACAAAAGCAACCAACCTGATTTTCTCAGCACAGTTACACATCAAGTTCCTGTCCAAGATCTCACATTTGGCTTTATTCAAGCTTCATGAAGTTGTGGATACACTTCAAGTGCGACTCCCATAAGTCTCATCTTAGCCTAGCTAAGGCGACATTCATTATATTATCTTGCACGCCTCCCTAAGCGTCAAGATGATCACTTACTTGATTTACAGAAAAACAAAGTGATCATTATGTCTCATCCTGCTCGCTACTCAAGCGCTAGGGTGATCGTCTATGTGAGTAGATCGATCTAAGCCTGGTGACATATTCTCAAATAATGTGTGCTCAATATGCAATCAATTACATCACAAGATGAATCAAAATGAATAACATCATTATTGCATAAAGTATGAATAAACATAAATGTCCATAAGGTATCCAAAAAACATATCAAATCCTACAAAGTCCCAAACTCCTAACATGAGCCTGAAAGGCATCTCTAGCAATGGCTTTAGTAAGTGGATCAGCCACCATCCTGCTAGTGGAGATATGTTGGAGGATCACCTCTCCTTGTGTAATAGCAAGACGAATGTAGTTATAACAAGTCTGTATGTGTTTCCTTTTGCTATGATACTTAGGATCTTTAGCATGAGACAAGGCTGTCGTATTATCACAATACATCTTTACAGCTTCATCTGCAAGAGATGTCACCCTTAGGCTTTGGAAAAATCTCTTTAACCAAACAGCTTCTTGTGCTGCTGCTGAACAAACAACATACTCAGAATCCATTGTGGATAAAGCAATGCAAGATTGTTTCTTACTGCACCAAGAGATAGCTGCACAACTAAGTAGAAATGCATAACCTGTAGTGGACTTGCGCTCATCTCTATCACTGGCCCAATCAACATCAGAGTATCCTCTCAATCTCAAATCTCCACCCTGATAGCAAACAATGAGATCCAATGTCCCACGAAGGTATCGAAAAATCCTCTTAACTGCTTGCCAATGAACAGGTCCTGGATTACTTTGATAACGACTAACCATACCAACTGCAAAACAGATGTCTGGTCGAGTACACAACATAGCATACATCAGACTTCCAACTGCACTTGCATAGGGAACTCTTGCCATTTCTCTCTTTTCCTTTTCTGATTTAGGGCAATCTTCAAGGCTTAATGTATGTCCCTTCTCAATTGAAGTGTCTATGGGTTTGGAATTATGCATACGGAATCGTCTAAGATCATCTTTATGTAAGTTTCTTGAGACAAACCAAGAAGATTCTTTGAGCGATCCCTGAAGATCTTAACTCCAAGCACATAATTAGCCTCTCCCATGTCCTTCATTTCAAAAATAGAGGACAACCACCTTTTGGTGGTGACAATCATCTCCATGTCATTTCCAGCCAACAAAATGTCGTCCACATACAAAGACAGGATAAGTAAACTCTTTCCTGATCGTTTGACATACACACAATGGTCTTCTTCCATCATTTCAAAACCAATCGAAATAATAGCCTTATGAAATTTGAAATACCATTGTCTAGACGCTTGCTTTAGGCCATAAATGGAACGTTTAAGGCGGCACACTTTGCGCCCTTGTTCCTTGACCTCAAAGCCAATAGGTTGATCCATATAAATCTCCTCGTCTAGTTATCCATTGAGAAATGCAGTCTTTACATCCATTTGGAAGAGTTCCAAATCCAAATGTGCAACAATAGCCAGAATAAGGCGAATAGAGACAAATCTCACTACTGGGGAGAAAGTCTCTTCATAGTCTATCCCTTCTCTTTGGGTATAGCCTTTCGCCACGAGACGAGCCTTATATTTGTCAATCAATCCATCTGCCTTGTGCTTTATTTTTAAGACCCACTTGTTTCCAATGGTCTTGCGCCCAGGCGAAAGATCAACCAACTCCCAAACTTGATTCTTTGCCATAGAATCCATCTCATCCCTCATGGCAACTATCCATTCATGTGAAGCAGGTGAAGCTAATGCTTCCTCATAGGAAGCAGGCTCATCAAGGTCCAGTGAATCACATATAAAAGATTCCCCCTCAATCTCAAAATGACGACGGGGAATAGTTCCACGTTCACTTCTACGTACCTTGGATCCTTGTGTGTCACTATCTAGTGGTTTGCTCCCACTAGGAGCAAAATCACTCCCACTATCTTTGGCGATTTCAGGATGAAGTTGTGATTCTCCACCCTTGCCCAAAGATAGTATGACATTTTCAAGTTCTTGCAGCTCATAAAGCTGAAGATCTTGTTTTGCTTCACTGATGCTTGGAAAATCATCTTCAATGAAGTTGACATCACGAGACTCTATCTCAGTCATTCCACTATCAGAATGTTCACCATACATTACATACCCCTTTGAGCTTTTTGAATATCTTATAAAGATTTTCTTACTTGCTCTAGGGCCCAATTTCCCATACTTATGGGAAGTACTGTGAACAAAACCTGCACAACCCCAAGGCCGCAAGTTCTCCAAATTGGGTTTTGCACCAGTCCATAACTCATATGGTGTTGTGGGAACTGACTTAGAAGGCACACGGTTAAGGATGTAGGTAGCAGTCATCAATGCATCCCCCCAAAACGAAATTGGAAGGTTGGCTTGCGCCATCATCGATCTAACCATCTTTAATAAAGTACGATTCCTTCTCTCTGCAACACCATTTTGTTGTGGAGTACCAGGAATCGTCAATTGCCTACGTATCCCTTTTACCTCACATAGTTCCTGAAACTGTTTAGACAAATATTCACGACCCCTATCAATTCGAAAAACCTTTAGGTTCCTTTCTTTCTGATTCTCAACCTCTGCCACAAAGCGCTTAAAGCAATCCAATGCTTCAAAGCGATGGGAAATCAGATAGATATAACTGAAACGTGAATAGTCATCTATAAATGTGAGAAAATAAGAGGCGCCATGGCGTGCCTTAACATTCATAGGTCCACATATGTCTGAATGGACTAATTCCAAAGGATGAGTTGCCCTTGGAGCCTTACCAAAAGGCTTCCTACAGGCCTTTCCAGCTAGACAAGGTTCACACATAGGTAGGCTTACATTAGTGATAGACCCCAATAGGCCTTCTCTAGCTAGTCTAGCCAATCTATCTTTTCCTATGTGTCCAAGTCTAGCATGCCACATTACAAAATCAGAAATATTATCATTATGAGCAATGAAAGAAAAAGAGGAATGATCTAAATCCAACATAAAGAAATTATTAGATAAATAACCATGTCCATACAAGGTTTTATTTAAATAAAAATCCAACTGAGGACCATCAAAACGGAAACTAAATCCAAGTCTAAGCATAGTAAGTACTGAAAATAGATTACATTGGACATCAGGTGCATGAAGCACATCATGAAGAAGTAACGTACGTCCCAGACGCAATTTGCGTTGGTAGGTTCCAACTCCTATGACTTCTTCTTGAGCTTCGTTACCCAAAATAACGTATTGCGTGCCTGTTGGTATCTTTTTGTAATCCACACACCCAACTCTATCTCTAGCTATATATTTGGTTGCTCCTGAATCTACAATCCACCCAGGAATAGTATGAGCAACAAAAACATGTGTACAAACATAAGTAATAGCAGAGTTGTTAAGAATGGATACCTTCTTCGGCTCAGTGCACTCACGAGCGAAGTGACCCTTCTTACCACAATTGTAGCACTTGATCTTTGCCTTGTCCTTCTTAGCACGCTTGCCCTTTTGGCGCTTTGCTATCTTGCCTTCTTTAGGCCCAAGGTTAACAGCTCCTTTGGCATTCCTCCCTTGTCCTTTGCGTTTAGGCCTGAATGCCTTCCGCTGCCCAGATTGGACGACAAGGAGGGTGTTTTGGTGCACCCCCATGCGCTCTGCCTCAAGCTCGAGATGACGAGAAATATCAGCAAAAGTCTTGATATTCTCACTATGTGTCAAAACAAGCTTCATTTGCCCCCAAGTAGGTTCAGGCAGTGAACGTATCACCGCTGTGACCTGTTGTTCATCAGAGAGATTATTACCAGCAGCCTTTAGGTCACGGATCAATGCTGACATTGTCCTTAGATGTTCAGCTATGCTATGTTTTGAATCCATAACATATTGCTCAAACTTCAAAGTAAGAGCTCGCAACCTAGTTGCTGAAGTCCCTCTAAAGGCAATCTTAAGTTGGTTCCACATCTCTTGGGCATTTGGGTAGTTCTCAAACTCCCCAATAAGATCATTGTGCATGCTACTCAGCATAGTGAAGCGTGCACAACGATCTTTCTTAACCCAAGACTCATAGGCCTCTAAGTCACGGCGATGTTGGGCAGTATTCCCATTTTCAGGTTGCATCATCACATTAGTTAGGGTTTCAAGGACCTCTTGTTCGTTAAGCAAATATTGAATTTTTCTATGCCACATATCATAGTTGGTTCCATCTAGTTTCTCACCCTTAGTTAGATCAGCAACTACATTCTTAGTGGCCATGTCCACTACATTCATTACACAAGTTGACATTAGCACATACATTTTTAGATTTTATTTCCAAAAAATCCAACTAGACCATGATATTCCTTTCTACATAGTAAGATCAAAAATTTCGCTAAGCTCATAATCATCTCTCACTATGTAAATTGGAATAACACATCTAATTGATTTTTAAATAAAATTTTGTGAAGAATAAAACATCACACCATACACATATTAAATCATACATATAACATGTCTCCATACATTTTTGTGCACAACACATTGTGCATGGGCTCCACTATAAGCCCTATTGGTAATTTCATACAACATGCTAAGACAAAATTTGAAAATTATAGGTAATGTGAAACACATCCCCTTACATGGCATCCAAAATTAAATTACATAGCCTTAAATTACATTGCCAAAAACAATGGCCCAAAAAATTGCCAAAAAACATTGGCCCCAAAAATTACATATTCAAGTATCCTATTACAAAGATTCTATTTGTAATTAAAAAAAAAAAAATTGGGGATGCCACGTTACCAAATAATTTCAAAATTGTCTTATCCATCCATAGTAACAATAAATAAAAATATACATGTTGCATAAATTACCAATGCAATCTTTAACTATAAAGATGAGCCAAAGAGTCTCATAAACCCTTTGGACACATATTCATCACATAATGCATTCATATAATATCAATTCAATCATATCACAATATGTTAAAAAGACATCATAAATTAATTCAAAGAATTAAAAACATGCATAATTATACAGAAAATTAGAAAACTAATTTCACAATTTTCTCATGTTATCACAATTATATTTTAACATCACAGTTAAAAAATTGCCACTACAACTACACATATGTCACATTAGAAAAAATGTGGTCTAAACAAAATTAAGAATATATGTAGTTTTACTATAAATAAAAAATAAAAAAAGCCCACTGTACAAGTTATGATTAATTGTGCAAGTAATATATTACATTTTCATTTAACTCAATTCCTTTGTAACTATGTTACAAACTCACACAGTATTTGTAAACAATGTTACAAACCCACATAGCCACTTGCATGTGGCTTATCGCTTGCACAGTTTCCTTGTTGAAGGAAACAACAACAATATGTGATACACCAACGTGATATGCACATCATTTTTATCAAGGTGTAACTAATACAGTAGCGTGGGGCCCTTATATTTGTGTGTATCTGAAACAAGGATAGTGTTCTAGTGTAACTAACACATTAACATCAACGTGGGGCTCTAATATTTTTTTTATTATTATATTAGATAACCACTCAAACAATTAGTGGTTAGTGGAGTTCGCACGGTACACCATAACAAAAACAATTTTCCTTTTATTGTTCATCGTCTTCCACGTTAGACATCAAATTTTCAGATTTTATCAAATACAACCATAATCTTTAAAAGACCATAACTTTCTCATTTAAAGTCTAAATTAAGCATGTAAACTGTCGTTTTAAAGCTTATGGAATGTACTTTCAAATCATTAAAAAATATTTGACATTAAATAAGATTTAATGGGTCAAAATAAGCCTGTAAATTTCGGATTACATGTAAACAATCAAAAAATTACAGTTTTTTTTTTCTATTTCTCTCTCTACATGCCATAACATGCCTAAAAAATTACAGATCTGAAAAATTAAAAAAAAATTACAGATCTGAAAAAATTAAAAAATTACTTAAACTTTTAATATTAGCATGCATATGGGATTATATATTTCCGAGATCATGGCATCATTCAAGAGTGAAAACAAGCATAAAACGGCTCTGATACCAATGTTGAATAAATATATACTTTACTAGAGGTCATGTAGACACATAGCTTTGGTGGAACAGATCACCAACTTGCCGGATCTTTCTCTTTGCTTGCTTTATGAACTCCTCACGATCTCCTTTGTGGAACACCTCCAAGTCGCAGGAAAGGCTACTAGAGTCTCTCCTATTTTCCACGCTCCAAATTCTAGGGAACAGTAGATGATGTCCCAAAGAGATGGCTTATTTTGAGAGAGCACTCAAAACTATACGTATGTTCACTCACTGTGTCTAACCACTATCTGACTGATGTAGGAGTATTTAAATACTACTAAAGATTCACTTACTATCAGATATATGTGATCCCTAAAAGATCTCATCTTTTAAATTTAAATGACTCCACTACTGATACTGATAACTCATATCAATATCTGTTAAGTTCAAATTTAAACTTACTTATCAGATAACCCATGTGGACAATCCATGGGCCATGGTTTATGGGTTGGATCAAAACCAGCCCAATTTCTAATAAAACCCAACAACACAAGTACTTTCTGACCCATAAGAGTTTGCTCTTAAACTTCCTTTCTTACTTCCAGTCCAAACTCTCCGATGTCCATCTTTTCTTTAAAAGCTTAGCTCTTTCAGGCAGTGTGTGCGGCACCATCTAATTTGATGTTGATGTGGAGGGTGGGAAAATAGATCGAACGTTGGTGATGGTAGAGTCTTTGGTGGTGTACGACGGCATTTGTGGCGGGGTGGCTAGCAACGTTTGTGGTGGGTTGTTGGATTGGTGCAAACTTTTCTAAGGAGGAGATTTTGGTTTTGATTTCTAAAGTATGTTATAAAGTAGTTGTCATTGTATGTGATAAGTTGTATGGGTTGTTTAGTAAAATGTTGATATGGCATACAACTATTGGAGGGCATAAACTAAAGCTTTTCTGCCACATCCTGACCAAATTTTAACTCTTTTTAGAAAGATGATAACATGGCATTTATTTATTGGTGTGTTAGGTGGCGAAAATCATGGCTTTTACGCCATAACTGGACCCAATTTACACCCATTCTTATTATCAGAGCCTACCACTTACATCACTATGCTCTTTTGTAGTAGTACTTTGGGTTAAGTAATGTATTTGAACTTGGTAAGAGAGTGGAAAAATTATTGTGTACTCCCAGAGTACCATAAATGTATACTCCCTTATCTCACATTAAATGGTGGGTCCTACTAATTAAATTCATAGTGGGACCCACCATTCATGTGAGATGGAGGACTACGCATTTATGATACTTTGGAAGTACCTAATAATTTTCCAAGAGAGTGTAATTAAAAGTGTGTGTGTTTAGCAATTAGTTTGTTTGTCAAAAAATAAAAAATAAAAAAGGATAAATTAATTATTTGGTCTCTAACATTTTAATTGTGTCAATTTGATCCTTAATATTTCAGTACCATGTCAATTTAGTCCTTACTGTTAATTTTTGGATAAAAATTGATGATGCATCTAATGACCAAAATAAAAAATTAGCTTTCATTGATGTGACAATATAGTAAAATTTTATTTTGGCCTTTTGACATGTGTCATCAATTTTCATTCAAGATATAACAACAGGGACTAAATTGACATGACACTGAAAGATTATGGACCAAATTGACACAATTAAAAGATTAAGGACTAAATTGAAATATTTTGTAAAAGATAGGAACCAAATATGTAGTTTACCCAATAAAAAAAGTAACCACTCACTACATCACTTTTTAAAACACATCATGTTTTTGCAACATTGATGTTTTAGGGATTATATATATATATATATATATATATATTGATTATGTAGATAGATATAGATATAGATTGGCATGCCGATATAAATATAGTGTTCTCTATTGTAAGTTACATTTAGGTTTAAGAATGTATAAAGTCATGGTAGTGAAAAGTGAAGGTCCTATCATGATTGTTAATTGCAATTAGTTTTGAGAATGTATAAAGGCATAATGCACTGGTGCAAACATTAATATTTATATTTTTTAGAAAAAGTTTACCCAAACAAATCTAACAAAGTTTACCCAAACACCTGTAATGGGTATTCATAGGCACGCTCAATAAGAATCCTTGTAATGTGTATTCATAGACACACTCAGCATCTGAACACCATCCGCCCTAGGAAGGACCACCTTTTTTCATCTTTCACCTTCCTCCATAATGCATCCTCTTCTTCACATACCTACACAACCATTGCCAATAAAAGCTTGGTTAAAACTAATGGTGAAAATAATACTTTGTGATTGTGATTGTGTTTTCAAGCAATAGCCATAAGCCTCCATCAAATGATACTACAAAAATAAAAATGAATAAGGAAGACATATGAAGTGAAATGCATCAAGAATGAAATTTAGATAGACATAAAATGCATGATTTTTTTTTTTTTTTGAGAGAGTTTCAACCTATGGTGTTTGCTCTTGATGATAGTTCTTTATCATCAGATCAAGACACCTATCAGTGTTTGATTTAGGTAAGGATTGAACCTCAAATCTCTTATTCAACTATCGAAGACTTTATTAGTTAAGCTAACTGGAACCCACATAAACTGCATGATTATAGTTATGGACCTTATGGCTTAGAGATTTTCTTTTTCCCCAATTCCATTAAAAAAGAAATTGGTAATTGTCATTTATTGTCTCACTCTCCTAATTAAGTTATCACTAAAATTACAAGTGCACACTTCTCTCCTCACACAAATACACAAGCAAAGACAAATTATGATGCTACTACTGTGTGTCCTAACTCCTAACTATCGCATACATTTTCTTTTAAATAATTCAATTGTTATTATAAGTGAACATATTTAAACCTTAGTTCTTCTTATAAAAGAGAAAGGTGAAGCCACTAAACTAAAAGATTTTTAGCATATTATACACACCCTTTTTTTTTATACCAATATACTCCTTGGTAAGTAAGAAAGTATAATTCTCTTATAAGATTTATATAACAAATATATTACTATTCCATTTGAGTGGAGAAATATATTACTATTCCTACTACAATTCGGAAGAACTATTCGTAACCAATTAGTATTTTGAATTTGATACCCAGACTTTTGTGAGTCTAATATCGCAAAATGTAAGTTAAGTCTTCGTCCCTAGTGTAGACTAGAAGTTGTTTATATCTATTTCTCTTCTCTTGGCCAAAAGGGCGTTGAATAAAGAGTTAAGGATGACGATTTAAAATTAAAATCTTTATATAACATAACAAAAACAAAGTAGTCATATTGAACTCCATGGCTATTGACAAAATTAAGGAGAGAATGTGCCTCTGATCAGCTCTCACCAATTATACTACACAAGATGCTAGAATTAATAGAATCACATATCTTTTAAATTTCTCTTGACAAAAAAGAAAAAGAAAGAAAACCGCCAAGTCTTTTTTTCGATAAGTCAGTCTTTGTTCTCTATAAGTCAGTCTTTGCTCTTAGTGTGGACTAGAAGTTTTTTATAATTCTCATAATCTGCTGTTTGCCGAAAAAGGCAGTTGAATAAAGACTTAGGGGTAGGAGGAGTAAGTAAGGACTACGGCAGAAATTAAGAAGAGATTTTTATTTTTTTATTTTTCCTTTTTCTAAGAATAAATAAGAGGGAGGAGGATTTAAATCTAGTTAAAGTACGTTTTTTATTTTATTTTTATTTTTTTAAATTTATGAGAAACAAAGCAACTTTAAGGCTCTTGACAAAATTAAGGAGAATACCACTCAGTTATAAATGCTAGAATAGAATCACATTTCATTTAAAAATTTCTCACAAGTATAAATGCTTGTGGGGTATTAGGGGCAAGGGTCAGGGTTCAAGTTTCCAGAAGGGAGTTTCACATATATATACACTTAGATTAGGCTAAAGTAGAAATTCTATCTTGTATATATAAAAAAAAATAAATAAATAAATAAATTCTCAAATTCCTTTCTTGTAAATTGGATTTCTGCTTTGTATGAGTATCAATTATCGTGATTGTATTTTGTTTATATCTCATTTTCTTTGACTTTAGTTAATCAATTATCTTTGACTTTAGTTAATTTTGTTTTATCTATATTTTTATCGATAGATGATATATTCTCAATGAGGAAAAGAATAAGGATCCTGAAATATACTAAAGTTTGTTCCCCCTATTCTTTCTTCTCTTCTCTTATTCCCTCTTCGGTCTTAATGTCACATAAGAGGGGTTGAAGTAAATCTTTTGGACTTTGATTTCAAACCGTAGTTTTGTTGAGTTTTTTATTAATTTTTTAGATACGTTTCCAATGTTTTGGATTGTAGGAAAAAAAATAAATAAATAAATAAGGCATTGAGAAAGCAATTTTAAAACTATAAAAAAATAAAAATAAAAATTCCAATTTCTAACAAGGTTTTAAATGATGTACAACATGTTATAAATAATTGTTATTAAGAAATTAATATTTTCCACAACTTACGTTTTGCATTCTTGAGAAAGCTTGACATGTTTTTAGTTTTGCTATCTTTATATAAAACTTTTCTGTGCATTTTGCATATTAACGACTACTTAATTTTAATAACAACAAACATAAACATAATAATAAAAATAATAAAAATGGAATCATATCTATTCATATAGATACAGTAGACAAGTTTTTCTATTGATTCAAACGTTGTACCTACAGGATACAAATAGAGAAAGAGGAAAAAAAATGAAGATTTCACATAGTACTTGTAATCAATAAACATAAACATAATATTAAAACTAATAATGATGGTAATCATGATGGTGATACTTCTTGATAGTGATTTTGGATTTAAAGCAATAACCTTAATCATAAGCCTTCATTATTTATCTTACCCAATAATTATAGGTTGGCAAGGGTGCATCTAAATATGTATAATTAATTATTCTTTCATCATGCACTTTCGTCTTTAATAAATTGGACTTGAAATGTTAAACTCAACCAATGTGCTTGCCAATGGCAAACTGTATGGAATGGTTGCATTTCTATTTGAGAAATTAGACACCATGTACAATTAAAATGGAGATTTGAAAGCATTGATTTCCAAGACATTTTTCTGAATTTGACGGCAATTGAAAAGCAGCATAATTTTTATGGGACACTCTTTTGTAAATTGTAGAAATTCTTTGAATTTTAAAAATGTAAAACAAATATTACAACCCCAGTTTTCATAATGGAGCAGAAAAGCCGGAAATTTCCGATTGGGTTGGTTCAACCAAGAAAGAAATGTAATTCTTTTTGTTTAATTGGTCTGAGCTTGTAACTAGATAGTCTTGTCTGCAAGACCCTATTGCAATTACGGTTACCCCACTTAGCCTAAGTTTGTTTTCGAATTCTAAAAAGTTCTCATCAGCATGAGTGAAGTAACACAAATTATAGAGATTTTCATTGTGGCTGCCTTAAATGATGATGTAATAATTTTTAATGACAAATTCGAAACAAGAATTTCCTAAGGGCATATGTCTGCTTCACCTTTTGCTACTTCTTCAATATGAAGTATGCTAAGAAGAGGGTAATTACTCAAGGAGCAATCCTATTAAAAATATTAATGAGGTTGATGCATCTCCATAGATGTCCCCCTTATAAACCCACCTTGTATTTTTTTTGTTTTTTGGTTTTTTTTGGTTTTTTTTTTTTTGTTTTTTGTTTGTTTTATCTTTCGAGGAATTAAATTGAACTCTTTTCTTCTACCTACGCCTAGATGAACTTTAGTCAACCATAAAATATTTTTCATTGAGACAACAATTTCTCTTATGGTTTGTTCTATTTTTTAATTGATATATATCATTAATGAGTACTTTTTATGGGACATAGTGCTATCAATAACAATACACATAAACATAAACAAAATAACTATAAAAATCAATATAAGATAAAAACTATCGATCACCCTAAAATTCCAATTGTCGGCTAATTTTCTTTGATTGTAGAATGAAAATATTATTTTGAGTTAAAAAAGAATAAGATTAAAACTAATGATAGTAATAATACTTTGTGATTGTGATTATGATTGTTCTTTTAAACAATTCCCAACAGCCTCCATCAAATGTTATTCCATATATATAAATCCAAATTGAGAGAAAATTTAATTAGATTTCAACTGTAGGCTAATTTTGTGCCTTGTGTCCACTTAATTTTTTTAATCTTTGTGACAAGTGAGTTAATGAGTGAAAAATACTAAGAGTCCAATATTAATGAACTATAAAAAAAAAAAAAAAAAAAAAAATGAAAACGAATCATATATTTACTAGTCTCTGAGCACGCACGTGACTTTTCTATTTTTTTTGGTAAAGATTAATAATTTGCATTTATTATAATTTAGGATTTCTAATTTTTCCAATCATAAAAATAAATAAATAAATAAATAAAAAATAGGTGGGGTGAGTTTTGTAGATTAGAGGAGTTTTAAAACTAACAAAAGAGTGATCTTATTTTGTATGGAGTTAGTGAGTAGAAGTAAGAATTTAAATCAACGTAAAAGTATGAGTTTATTAGAAGCATGAAAGCATTTCAACGTAGAAGTAGGAATTTATTATTTTTGTCAATTTACTATTTTAACCCAATTTTTAAGGTTTAGGTAGGGGTATTTTTGACAATAAAAAAAACAATATCTAACTTTCTTTTGCCAATTTACTATTTTAACCCCATTTTTAAATTGTTGGTTAATTAATTTAGGGGTATTTTTGACAGGAAAAAAAGCAATAACTAACTTTCTGAATCCTCTTAATATATACAGATTACTTAAGAAAAACCACTGCATGCTCTATCTTATTAAAATTAGAATAAAAATGATCATAAGTAATGTTAAACTTAAGCAGTAATTTTAACATCCATCTACCTTGAACTTCCTTACCTCACTATAAGTTCTTCCCATGCTACTTCAAGGTTAGAGCAATCTAAGACAGAATAGAACTAATGAGATCTCTCAAGGTCTTTGCTTAAAGGTTAGAACAAGCTAAGCTAGATAAGAACGTGTATTAGACGTGAGCTCTCTTCTTTCCTTTTGTAGTTGCATGTAGCTCCTTGCCTGTAGTGTTAGAGCATGATGTATTGAATTATAACCCATTACCTCTAGAAGCACCGTCGACATTGAATTTGAACCTTCTCAGAGGAGGTCTACTCCATCTTACAGCCATATATCGAAGAGTTTTCGGCTTAACGATTGGAATACCCACCGCTTCCTAGCGCACATTTATTTATTTATTTTTATAATTTGATTATTTATTTTTATACAAAAAATGTGTTTATATTTAAATTCATCCATGCATAGACATGGGTTGTAATCAAGATAGTAAAACTGAAGGCGAAAAACCCATTTTCATTTCTACATTTTCACGTAATTTCCACTTTGTTCCCTATCTTTTATTTTCACCGCTTTTAGTCCCTATTTAGAAAAATGCATTCTGTTTTAGTCCCTGCCATCATCTCACTAACAGAAAAAATCCACGTGGCAGACGAAGAGCATTGTTGGCACTCAGAACACCTACGTGTCCATTAAAATAATAATAATAATAAATTTTAATTAGGCATTTAAATAATGCCACATCAGCATTTTATTATTAAAAAAGCCACATCATTCTTTTTTTCTTTTATTTAATTATTTTAAAATAAAATAAAATTTTAGTTACTATTTAATTATTTAAATAATAGTTAATAATTAAAATAAAATTTTCTTTTCTTTTCATTATTTTGTTGGAAGATCATCTTTGTGTTCTTACAGTTCATATTCTTCATGTTTTTAGTAAATTAATTCCTATTTTCTTGTCTTTTCTTTTCTTTGCCTTTCCAGTACTTTCTTTATAACCAAACAAATCAAAATTCAAAACTTAGATCAAACAATAATCAACATACACCAACCAAAATCCAGAAATCAACATACACCCATCAAAAGTGAAAACCCAGAAATCAACATACACCAACAATCAAACCCAAAAATAGATCTACATATTCAAAAATTTTAACCCAACATACACCCATTAAAATCAAAAGACCTGCATCCTCTTTGTTCACAAAATCAACACCAATCTTCAAGTTGGAAACCCACCAATCCATCAAAACATAAAATTAGATCCAACTGGAAACCCACCAATCTCCACCATCCTCCAAATCCCACCATTCTCTCAAACCCAGCCTTTGGAATCATAAACCACAAATTCACCACAAATCAGTGTACCAATCCGCCACAAACCTAGATCAATAAATCTCACAAATCCACCACAAATCAGTGCACCAATCTGCCACAAATCCATAAACGCAAATCAGCAAAACTCACAAACCCACAACCCACAAACCCAGATCTACACCACTGAGCTGAGAGATAGAGAGATGAAAGAGAGAAACTTGCCTATCTAGGAGAGAGAGACAACGATTCGTGGGAGTGGGTCGGACACAAGTGGTCAAAGAGAGACTTGAGCGAATCATGAGAGTGGGTCGGTTAGAGGTGGTAAGACGATGAACCACCGTCGATTTTAGTGGCAGCGGCAATGGAGATGAGTAGAGAGGCCGGCCATGGAGTTAGAAAGAGTTGTGAGAGTTTTGGAAGAAAGAGAGGAAAGTTTGAGAATATCAATGGAGTCCGGTTTGAGTTTTGTGTTTGGTTTTTGTGTTTGGTTTCAAAGTATAAGAAAATCTAGTTGAATGGCTTTGTGTAACTGTTGAATGTCTCTGTTTTTTGTTTTGTAAATTTTTATGGGCATGTCTTTTTATTTTGTAAATTTGAGTGATTTTATGGATTTGGTTGCTAAGAAAATGCAAGAAAAGAAAATTAAATTTAGAATTTTTAATTTTCTAAGCAAGCTTAGTTGGGGAAGAAAATGGAGAAAACATAGTTCTAAGTTCTTCATGTTCTTCCAAAAAAAAAAAGAAAAAAAATAATAATTTAACTAATTTCTTTTCTTTATTAAAAAAATAATTAGGTTTGAAATTTTTTTATTATTTTTATCTGATGTAGCTTTTTTTTTAAAAAAAAAAAAATTAAATTATTGATGTGGCATTTTTAAAAATGCAAATAATTTGTTTTTATTATTTTAATGGACACATAAGCTTTTAGTGTGCCAACAGTGCACTCCGTCTGCCACATAGATATTTTCAGTTAGTGAGATAACGGTAGGGACTAAAACAGAATGCATTTTTCTAAATAGGGGCTAAAAGCGGTGAAAATAAAAAATAAGGCCAAAGTGGGAATCGCGTGAAAATGTAGGGACAAAAATGGGTTTTTCTTCAAAAATGAGTAATGAAGATTCAATGTGATATTAACATTGAAAGCTCGGATTTGTGTTAAAACTTTAGACCCCCAAATTAAATATTACGGCTCGATTGATTTTACTCTAACTTATACTAAGTGCGAAATAGAGTAAATGTGAGAGGATAAACAATATAACTACTCTAAGCCATATTCATTAAAACACAACAGTAAAATGAAAGCTAAAAGAGTAGGGAAGAAGAATGCAAACACAAGATAACACGTCGAGGTGTTATCGAAGAGGAAACCGAAGTACTCGGTGTAAAACCTCTCCGCCGCCCTCTAAGCAGTAAATCGATCCACTAGACAATCAGTTGGGATACACGAGTAGCAAGAGACCCTCCAAGCCTAATCTACCCAATGCACCTAAGCCCTCCAAGCTCCTATTCCAACAAGGCTTCTCAAAACCATGTCTCGTCTTGCTCTCCGGATCCCACAATGTGTCCGATTACATTCGCCAAAATTTGGCTTCTTCCAATGCTTCCCAACAACACCAAAACCTCACTTGACACTCAGAATGGGTGTGGTAAGTGTTTGGGCTATCAACCTCTCAAGGACATAGAAATTGAGAGGTAAGAGTTGAGGAAAAACCACAATGGATTGTGTAGAGAATTATGGGTATAACAATCTCTAACTCTCAAGGGTTATGGCTAGGGTTTTCTCTTAGAAGCACTCCTCAACATCTGTGGGTAATGTGGCTATATATAGTATGGGTAGAGATAGTGTGTGTCAGATATGATAGATTGGCAAAACAGAATGTTACATAGGTATCTCGGGGAAGGCCTTACCTGCGAAACACTCGCGAAAACCAACTGTCACCATCCTGTCCTGACTCTTCGCATTCCAGTCATGTGCTGGGCACATGCTTTACTTCTTGGGAAAGCTTCTCGCGAGTTACCCACGAAAACGTCTTGCTCTTCCTTTGCCTTGAGTCTTCACACTCTCTCTTACACACACAACCCTTACAAGAAATTCCACATAAAATACAAGGTACATAAAATTGAACAAAATTACAATCAAATTTGGTACGAAATTAAAGCCAACACAAAATAGTTGTAAATTACAACTTTAAAATGATCATTTTTGAACAATACATCTCATTTTGAGATTGATACTTGAAATTTTTGATATTTCAATATTGAGAATAAACCTTTGGCTTTTTGAACACCATACATTCCAATAAAAAGTTGCTTTCCCTTTTTCCTAGTCAAATACTAGTATATGCAACAGCTTTTGCAACTCATTATTTCTTTTCATTTTGAGATTTACATCTATTGAGCTCTTTAAGCGAAAACATAAAAAGTGTGAGAAGATATATAGGCACAAGTCTATGTAAGTATCAAAACTAATAAAACTATTGACCAATCATTCATAACAAGCTTGAAGGTTGATTTACAATAGTCACACATAGATTTCAAGATTTTTCCCACAAAGATAGATTTGCATACATAACAAGCTAAACTTGTAAATGCACTACGCTATTAGTACGAAAATACTAGGCCAAACTCACATGTGATATACACAACACAAGCGATCAAACTTTTTGAAGATTTTTGTTTTTTCAATTTTTATGGCTTTTTGAATTTTTCAACACACTCAAAAACAGAACATGTAAAGTAAGATCAACAAACAAACACATAGCAAAACTTGAAAAAGAAACATGCTATAAACCGGAAGCAATGACAAAGGAGGATTATGTATGTCATGATGCATGAACCTATGACCCTAAACATCAGAAGAATTAAAGCACGGACATAGGAAGTGATCATGCATAAGTACCCTTCTTCACCACTCTTTACGAGTGTTTTGGGTGAGAGCCTTAGATGGCGGGGTACGACTAACATAACTTTCAAACCTCGGAGTGAAGCTAGCAAGGCATAGTGATATGTTCTTCAACATTTCCATAGCGTCTCCAATGAGATATCCCTCACTATCTCCCTTAGCTTGTACTCCTTTTGGTCTTCTATTTGAACTTTCCTGGCCATGCATAGAGTCAGCCTTCTTAAGTGCATGAAGCTCGAAACAATTCAGCCTTGTGTGCCCTTGTACGCCACAATGATGACACACATGCTTCACTTGAGGCCCACTTTGATTTTTGGGTAATGAATTCCCTTTTTCCTTTGGTTTTGCACCAATGGTTCTTTTTACAATAGCAGGGGTCTCAATCTCAGGTTTCACTTCTTTGAGTTTCTCGTCATTCTTGGCTGATACGAACCTTACTTCCTTCTTGGGTTTGCTACTAGAACGTCCTTCTCTGGTATAGCCCAAACCTGTCTTATCATGTGAAGATTTTTGAGAGGACAGCATGTTGTCAAGTTTCTTGGTGGACATGTGCTCAACCTTGACATTAGTTTGAATAATTTCAAGTTCAAGAAACTTGATCTTAGAGTAAGCTTCAACCAACTCTCCTTTGAGTCATTCTACTTCACACTTTGCTTCCTTGAGTTGCACAAGTATACACTTATGTTCTTCTTCAACCTTTTTCATCTTTTTCACAGCAAGGTTCGTAACTTTGGTGTATTTGCCACAATCTTCCAACAGAGAGTCATATGCTTCTTGAAGGTTGTTCTCCCCTTCATTTTGGCATACGACTTCATCTTCCGATTCTTCAGCTTCCTCATCCTCAAAAAGATTACCAAGTTCATCAACCAAATTGCTCAAATCATCCTTTGAATCAACGGAGGCAATTGCCACAAAGGCCCTATAATTACCTTCATTGTCACATTCTCCTTTCGTATTTGAATTTGTGCTTTCAAAATCGCTAAGGGTAGTGACAAACACTTTACCCTTCCCTCTCAAATAGTTGGGACACTCCTTCTTGAGATGTCCATGACTGTTGCATTCATAGCCCACAATTCCTTTAGGGGATTGAGAATCCTTCCCATCTCTCTTCTTAAGCTCCTTCCTGTCACCTTTGGGGGATGAAAACTTTCCTTTACTGAACGACTTCCCACTATTTTTCATCTTCAGAAATTTGCGAAAGTATTTTGCAAGAAATGCTACCTCCTTCTCCACATCATCTTCTTCGGAGGAGTCGTCTATTCTCTCAGTGATGGTTTTAAGAGCAAGTGATTTGCTCGACTTGTGGGAAGGCAGGACAAGCTCATATGTTTGGAGAGATCCAATGAGTTCTTGGATCTTGATCTCATCCAAATCTTTACTTTCTTCTATAGCTGTGACCTTCACATGGAAGCTCTCCGGTAAAGACCTCAAAATCTTTCTCACCACCTTGGCATCCTCAATCTTCTCTTCGAGATTGAGCTTAGCAATTACGATTTCATTGAGCTTAGCAATTACGATTTCATTGAGCTTAGCAATTACGATTTCATTGAGCTTGCCATAGAGTGAATCAAATGACTCATTGTCACCCATCTTGAGCTCTTCAAATCTGGTGGTAAGCATCTGGAGTTTTGTATCCTTAACTTTCTTGGTACCCTCATAGGTAGTCTCAAGAATCGTCCAAGCTTCCTTGGCAATCTCCACATGTGATATCTTGTAAAATTCATCAGTAGACACACCACAGAATATAGCATTAATAGCTTTACTATTTGCATTTGCCAAAGCAAGAGCTGCCTTATCCCATTGGGACTTGGGTGTCGTGGGTTTGGCATACCCATTCTCGATAGAATCCCATACTAACTCATCTATAGCACATAGGAATGCCTTCATACGGACTTTCCAAAATGCATAGTTGCTTCTATCAAAGAATGGCAGAGCATTAAGCGATTGAGATCGATCCATTACAAAGGGGTCAAGGATCACACTTAGGTAATGAAACCAAAAAATGTACCCTTTCTGATACCAATTGAAAGCTCGAATTTGTGTTAAAACACAAGAGTTGTTTAGACCCCTAAATTAAATGTTACAGCTCGATTGATTTTACTCTAACTTATATTAAGTGTAGAATAGAGTAAATACGAGCGGATAAACAATATAACTACTCTAAGCCATATTCATTAAAACACAGCAGTAAAATGAAAGCTAAAAGAGTAGGGAAGAAGAATGCAAACACAAGATAACATGCCAATGTGTTATCGAAGAGGAAACCAAAGTATTCGACGTAAAACCTCTCCACCACCTTCCAAGCGGTAAATCAATCTACTAGATAATCAGTTGGGATACACGAGTAGCAAGAGACCCTCCAAGCCTAATCTACCCAATGCACTTAAGCCTTCCAAGCTCTTACTCCAACAAGGCTTCTCGGAACCGTGTCTTGTCTAACTCTCTAGATCCCGCAATGTGCCCCATTGCATCTACCAAAGCTTGATTTCTTCCAATGCTTCCCAACAACACCAAAACCTCACTTGACACTCAGAATGGTGTGGTAAGTGTTTGGGCTATCAACCTCTCAAGGATATAGAAATGGAGAGGTAGAATTTGAGGAAAAACCACAATGGATTGTGTAGAGAATTGTGGGTATAACAATCTCTAACTTTCAAGGGTTGTGGCTAAGATTTTCTCTTAGAAGCACTCCTCAACATCTGTGGGTAATGTGGGTATATATGGCGTGGGTAGAGATAGTGTGTATCAGATATGACAGATTGGCAAAACAGAATGTTTTGTGGGTATCTCACGGGAAGGCCTTACTTGTGAGACACTTGTAAAAACCAACTATCACCATCTTGTCCTGACTCTTCGCATTCTAGCCATGTGCTGGGCATATGCTTTACTTCGCGGGAAAGCTTCTCGCAAGCTACCCGCAAAAACTTCTTGCTCTTCACTTTGCCTTGAGTCTTCATACTCTCTCTCTCACACACAACCCTTACAAGAAATCCCACATAAAATACAGGGTACGTAAGATTGAACAAAATTACAATTAAATTTGGCACGGAATTAAAACCAACACAAAATAGTTATAAATTACAACTTTACAAACATATCCAGTGAAAAGCATCAAGAATGAAATTAGATAGATAGAAAATGTACCATTGTAGTAATGGGATATTTATGAGATTTTTTTTTTTTTTCTTTCCAACTCCATTAAAAACAAAATTGGTGATTGTTACTCATGGTCTCTCTCGTAATTAAGCTATCACCAAAATCACAAGTGCCCTATAGTTTGGTTTATAAGATTTATATAGCAAATATATTACTGTTCCGTTTGGGTAGAGAAATATATACCATTCCTACTACAATTAATTTGGAACAACTATTCATTAGTATTTTGAATTCCATTAAAAATGAAATTGGTAATTGTTACTCATTTTGTCGTTTTGTTTTTTTGTTTTGTTTTGGTAAATAAGGATAATTTATTCAGGAGAAGAAAAAGAGGGACTAGGGGACCCTGTCCGTTGGCATTAACTAGTGCCCAATCCATAATAGAGTTGATGGATCAGAGACTTTCACTTGCCAAGTTATACAAAGAGATGTCGAGCATGCCCAATTGTGGGCCAAACCATTAAATGAGCGCTCTAATGGACCAGTCTAAGCACGAGATGGGCTTGATAACAATACCAATTACAACTTCCACATCACCTTCACTGCGAGTAAGGCTGCCTTAGCTTGGGCTTGAAGCAGAGGAAGATGTGACAATGTTTATAGTGACTCTTTTATATTGGAGTAAAAAAAATTTGGAAAGAAGACCAATGTTCTAGGGCAAAATGGGTAAATACCCTTAAATTTAAAACCATGTAGCAAAATTCCCCTGTTTCGAAACTATCAAGCAAAATATCTCTATTTTTGGAATTCGATTTTAACAAAATCGAGTTACAAGTGGAACTCGACATTAACTATGCATATTTTGCCACTTAAATTTTTTTTAAAATTTCAGTGAAACTCGACATTACTAATGTCAAGTTCTACTTAAAAATATACTTAAAACTCGATTTTGAGGATATTGAATTTTACACAGAACTCGATTTTATTAAAATCAAGCTCCAAAACAAGGGCATTTTGCTAGATAATTTGGAAAGGGTGGTATTTTGCTACATAGTTTTAAAATTAAAGGTATTTACCTATTTTGGCCTGTTCAATTGCTTTGAACTTTGAAGTAGGGAGGGTGAAGTCTACTACTTTGAAGCAGTTGATTTCTTCAATCTTGGAGAAATTTGGAGTTCAGGAGATGAACCCATGTCTTATCTGCCTAAGAGATCAAGGCTTTATTTAGATCATCGGTTCTTCTAAGGCCAAGACCTTCAATTGATTTAAGTTTAAAAAGTGAAGACCATGCTCTCAGGTATGCTGTCTATTTTGTAATATGAAAGTTCATTTGTTATTGGTATATGTGCCACATATTATTTAGAAATTTTTGGAATAGACATTAACCCCTAATAAGCCAAAACCTTTTGTGTTAGAGAGGTAAATCATCCTTAAATGTACCAAGTAGAGAGTCTGGTTTAATGGTTTACTTCTTATATTATAGAGAATTTGGTTTCAGTATATGGAATAATTGGAAATTGGTTATTACCTGCTCGAGCACTGAGGTATAGTATAGAGCCCTCTCCAATAAAACTTATGAACTTCTATGGCTTCAATGGCTCCTAGTTGATGCAAATTGGGTTGGTGATCCTACCACTAGCTATTGTTTTTTGCTTGGTACCTCCCTTCCTAGTGTAGTAAGAAGCAATATATATGCCATTGCCCGCTCCAACATAGAGGTTGCATGTAGAGCCCTAGCCAATACCACTTCAAAACTGTTATGGCTTCAATGGCCCTTGGCCCATTCGGATGCTCCTCACACGACTAGCACCCATATCGACTATCACAATTGGAGTGCTATCCATATTGCTCCACTAGCCCACCAAACACATTGACATCGATTGCCACTTCATCTGTCACCATCTTCACCATAATAGCATTCACTTGAAATTTGTCTCGTTTGAAGATCAACTTGTCAATGTTTTCACAAAATTTCATCCACCTAGCAGTCTTTGTGATCTCATTTTCAAAATCAAGTTGGCTTGAGCCATTATTTATCTATTATAGTTAATGCAAAATAATTTTCATATTTATTGTACATGTATTCAGTCCTCAATCATGACTTGAACCAAAGATGTGTTAGCTTTGGTGTGTAAGGCAGACTGTAGTTTTGTTTAGTTTTTTCTGCAATAAAGATTGAAGTTTATCAAAAAAAAAAAAAAAAATCATGACTTGAATCAAAGCATGTCAATTAAGGTCCTAGGTAAACTCTTTCCAGTATAACTCTCTGAAATCTCAATGTATACCCCTCTCCTATACATACAAAACATACCGAATAGAGAAGTCTTTACATTCAGTAATTCTTGTTCATTTCCTCTATTCTTTTCTATATTCACCATAATATATTTAAAATAGTTTGTTAAAGAGAGATAAATCTTCGAAATTGTACCAACAGAAAATGGTTATATACTTTAGTTCTTAGATTGAATGTTTGACCAGGGACTCAAGCTGGAAATTAAAGGGGAACAGATGAATTTGTATTGATACCATATGAAAAAAAAAAAAAAAAACTGGAATACGGAAATACAGAAATATTTCAGTTAAATTGTGTAAGATAAAATTCAATAAATTCTACTGCTTCTCTAATAAAAAGTTCATGTGCAGTGATTTAGAATATTCATTCAGTTCAATTAAATAACCACGACATGATTATGTTCAACACGTGCTACCTATCGACCTTGAGCCACTGTAATAGTAACGTTGTTAACAGAGCATATATTTTGGCTGCTTTGAGAATACTTTGTATCTAAGTCCATCTGCCTTTCCGTGTATGCTGGTTTCTTTGGACGAGGCAGATCGACAATTTCACTTTTAAGCATAGAAACAAAAACAGATGCAGTCGGCCTATCTTTAGCAAGTTCTTGCACACACAACAGCCCGACATGTATGCATCTAAACATTTCCATTTCAAAGCATGGTTCATATATCATCGGGTCTATTAATGCTACAATGTTGTCTGCATTCCACAATTTCCATGCCTGGAAAATGAAAAAAAGATAGGAATTGTTTGCACAAATACCGAAACTTACTGAAAGAAAAACAGAGCAATGGAGGTTTTCAAAAGTGAGGCAATAAGATGACTTACTAGTCCTAAAAGGGTCAGGGACTGCTCTTCATCATAAAAGCAAGTAATTCTTCTTCCACTAACTATCTCTAGTAACAACACTCCAAAACTGAAGACATCTGATTTCTCTGAAAATCTCCCTTCTATTGCATATTCAGGGGACATATAACCACTGAATTCCAACAATAAAACACATCCAGATCTTATCATCTCATATGTTAGTATTGCTAACAAATTAAATTTAACAAATCAAGTGTACTTACTAAGTTCCGACGACCTTTTTAGTATCACCCTGGTCTTCATTACCTCTAAAAATCCTGGCCGTACCAAAATCTGATATTTTTGGATTTAGTTCTTTATCCAACAAGATGTTACTTGCCTTTAGATCTCTATGAATAATTCTTAATCTGGAATCCCTATGAAGGTATAGCAAACCTCGACCAATTCCTTCAACAATGTTGAAGCGTTTTGTCCAATCTAGCAATTCATTTTTGTGTGGATCTAATGAATTTAATCAAAATGAAACAGGAGAAAGAACGTGAGAATTAAACTTACAAGATGAATGAATATGAAGTTTGCAAAAGTTTATTTGGTAAAATTCATTAGAAAATTATGTTTCAACTGAAATACCACAGCAAAGAATATTGTTCCATTATCTCATAACACAGTGACAAAATATTTCTGTTAAAAATGTAACATCTAATTTGAGTCAAGGCACAAATCTGTTATATAACTCTAGTCCAGGTTCATTGTTTCTAATCGATGCTACATAGAATCTAAGTAATGTAATTATAATCTTATTTGGAGTGCAAACAAAGAAATCATAATTTAAGTATTGTAACATAGTTTACTTACTGTTAGTTTAGAATTGAGTCTACTATAAATATTCTTTAATGGGTTCGCTGTAATACATAGAGTTTAATAACAGAGATTTAGCCATCAAGAGCTTCTGTTGTGGATGTTAGTCTCTAAGGCTAAACCACGATAACTCCAGATTTACTAATACCGTGTAAAAAGAGAGCAAAATTAAATTGATATATATTAGAAAATATGAAAAGGACAAATAAAGAAAGAAAGAGAAAAAGAAAGAACAAAGGGAATTAACATGGTGCACGTACTATAGTAGGATTAGGAGTACTGTACAAGGACTCTGAGTAGGATTGGATATAATAAACTCGTATTAGAGGTTTATAATAGACTTGTGCCTAGGATTAGTCCTTGACATCTTTAGCAATTTCTATGCACGAAATTATAAAATTAAAAAATAAAAAGGTGAAATATTCTTGTATAAAAAAAGGGAATCAAAATTAACTAACCGAATAGAAATGCATCCAGACTTTTGTTTGGCATGTATTCATAGATCAACATCCTCTCTTCTCCTTCAACACAGCAACCAAGGAGCTTTACAAGATTCCGATGTTGGAGTTTAGATATTACCACCACCTCATTCATAAATTCTTCTAAGCCTTGTCTAGAGGTTTTGGAAAGTCTTTTTACAGCAATTTCTTGTCCATCTATTAATTTTCCCTGTGAATAAAACTCAAATAATCAACTACATATTCAAATTATTAACTACATAATTAACTACATATTCAAATAATTTACCATTACCCTATATACAGGACCAAATCCACCCTGGCCAAGCTTGTTAGATTGATGGAAGTTGTTTGTTGCACTCGCCAGCTTCTCAAAATCAAATAGTGGTAGCTCCTGGACTTTAACTTGGTTCAGATTGTCTCCATGCATGTTTTCACTTGGAAATTGTTTATGTGCTTCTCCTCTGTTGAATAATAAAATCCCATTTTCTCTGTTTCTCCTTGCTGATTTTTACTACATTGTGAGTAATTTACTAATATATAGAAACATTTCCAGTCCATTGTGTTGTTACTTATAGTGGAAATATTACCTTTATGTTTAGCCATCCACCTCCACAATATGAATATGCAGACTGAAGTAAAAACTGTTCCTATGATCACGGTGATTATGACTATTTTTATCACATCTCCCTCTGTATCTGTAAATCATAAAAAAGTATTAACTCCGCAATACCTAACAACTGGACCAGCAGTACAAAACAACTCACCAAGTTCTGAATAGGCAACACGAATATAAAGATCAACTCCACCGCTGGAGAATTTTTGTGTGTCAATTAAGTTTCTAGTCCATGACATACAACCCGTGCCAATATCATATGCATAAGCTATACAAGAACAATTCTCTAAACACTGCTGTCTGCAATAGTCTTCATGAGCAGGTGACGAATCTGTGAGGTCTGGCACCTTCATCATTTTCAGTTTCAAAAACCCATCCGTTTTGCCGGCTTCACCACCAGTACTGTTCACCCTCTCACACTGCAATGGTGTCCTCCTCACACATCCACTAGTCCAATTTCCGCTACGCCATTCGTCTGTGTTCTTTGGCTCAAACCCAGGTAAACAGCTACAAATTGGCGAACTTTGTGAGTTACAGCTTCCAAATTCCCCACACGTACCATAAACATCACACTCACTCTGCACAGCATTCCACACAATCCCCCAATTATTTTTCTCATAATCCCAATATCTTTCCACTATATCTCCTTCGGTAGTCAGGACATAATGAAACAAAGAATCGGTCACATAAGAACAACTGAAAGAATATGTTCCATCTTGATCCACTACGAGACTAAATCCATCGTGAAACACCGTATCTGTTTCTGGTGTTCCAATAAAGATCCTAGTGTTCCATGGACCACTGCGCCAATGGGGGCTACCCTCTTTCCAAATAAATATTTGAGGAAGACTTTGAGGTTGGATACCACAAGAGAAGCTTCCAATGGATGGATCAGAGTGGCTTTTCCATGATGTGAACTGCACTTTCTCACCTGTTCTTACATTGGTACTAAATTTCATTGTTTGCAAGAGTGTATCAGAAGGTTTTTGGAAACTCTCCCATAATTTTGTCCCTGTAGTTTTTTCTCGCAAGACTAGGTTCCCCGAATCTGAAAGCTGGGCACTTGAATTGACAACAGAGTTCGTAACATTTGATGACCAAAGAATCTCCTTTCGTCCATTTAATAGTACAAGATTTCCATCCTCAGATATAGTAAGAACCCCAGAAGAATCCTTGAGGGGTTTATCTCTGTTAGCTACCCATTGGGCAGGTAAAACAGATTTTTTATTAAACCATATACCGAGGTACCGATTGGTAGAATTTACCGGGCTGAAGAATCCCAGTTTGAAAGCACTCCCATTGGAGATAATGTAGTTAGGATCTTTGATGGGTTGAAAAGATGTGATGGTGTCTGTGGCAGAGCCAGAATCCAAACAAAAACAATATAGTAAGACTAGAAGAACTGACATTCTTGTATTTCGAACAGGAGTCCTACAACTTGTTCAATGATTCTGGTTTGTGTAAATTTGTGGGGATGCCCCAACTCATTCAACCGTTGTTTATAGATGCCTATCCCCCATGTTTGGTAGACAAACGAACGGGTTTTCTATAACCACAGCCGTTGGATGATTCTGGTTTGTACAATTCCCCCACATACATAATGTACAATAATTCTTGGTTGGTGAGAATGATGATTTTGAATATCGGAAGAATTAAATGCCTCTTTTCCCACGTATGTTGTACAAAGATTCTGGTTTGTGACTCGTGCGAATCATGATGTTGTTGGATGCTATTGCTTCTTTGAAATCTCTCGTAAGAGCCGCCCCTATTGACTAAAAATTTGGACTTTCTTTTTTCGTTTTTCTTTCTTATATTCAAGGTGCATCGGACTCAAATCCAGGATAACATATATTTTGTATCAAATTCAGAATAGTGTGTGAATAACCACTTAAAAGTTTTATATATTATCTCAGTTATATTTTTTATGAACAAAGTTCACCTTCAAAGAAAATTCATCTAATCCATTGCATGGCCATTATTAAAACTATTCACTTATTCTTTTGTTATGCTAAATACTAATCTTTGATCGAAGAAATAACATCACAATCTCACTAAAGAAAATCCATAGTTACTTCATGGGTGTGTTTTCTAATAATTTTTGTTATGTGGTAGTGCAATAGATATTTTAAGGAGTAGATGTCAATGATAGTTATAAATCAAATACTAAATAGTAGAAATTATTATGATTGATAAGTCCCAACCAGCTTAAAGAATGTTTTAAAGTCATGGTGCATTATTGAATATTTTAATATTATTATTAATTTTTTTTTTGAGAAGGAATATTTAAATTGAATATTGTAAAAAATAGATGAAAAGTAAAATACGAAAAAGAATAATGATGTGGCCGATGAAATATTGGCTCAATAGGAGCATAGCAATATTAAATGCTCCACTTTCCTTTCATTTTTTCTATATAGTACTGGTCACAATCACACGTGATGCATGAGAATATATAACTATTTTATAATGAGGTGTAATATATAAAAAAAAACAACAATTGCTTCAAGTAATTTTTTTTTTTTTTTAACGACTTCTACAAGTACCTTTTTTATATTTTAACTCTACAAATATATCATTCTATTGGTGTGTTTGATTAATATTTTTTTGAGGCAATCCATATTCTTTTAACTTCTATTGTAGTGTTTTATATTTTCCTAATATATAACTAAACTTTATAAGTTTCAAATTTATTTTTCAAATTTCACATCTCTTAAGAAATAAAGAGATTATCATGAAAATCAAAATTCATCACAAAATTACAATGTTATCTTAACCAAAATTAAAATGAAACCAAAAGAATAAAAGATAGACTTTATATCAATTTATTACTCAAGAAATTGTTAGGCACATTCAAATTCATGGCCATGTAGATTGTGTTTTGTTATAAACTCAAATTCTTATTTTCATTAAAATTAAGTAATAACCCAATCCAAAATCCAACAAAACATTAAGAGGGAGAGAGAAGACTTTGTGATGAGGAATTAAAAATACACAACACCAAACACATATAAAAAGAAATTAAAAAAAACTATCAAGCTAAATTAGAGTTATAATAAAGAACAAAAATCAAGCAAAAAAAAGTAAAAATAAATAAATATATATATATATATATAGAGAGAGAGAGAGAGAGAGAGAGAGAGAGAGAGAGAGAGAGAGAGAGTACTCACATTTTATGTGTGGAAAAAACATGGATTGAATGAGAGAAATTATACCAAATTTATACAAAATATATATAGGGAGAAGAATAGTCAAAATATAAAAAGATGAAAGGATGAATGCAACAGTAAATTAGACAGTAGTGGGGAGATAAGAGCATCTCCAATAGTCACTTCAAATTTTTGTACTGTTTGAAGAGTGAACAGTTCATTTTATCTTTTGCCTACTTACTTTTTCAAATATACTCCCAACAGATTCTCTATCCTTTCTCTATCCCATTTAAATATTATTTCTTCATTCTTTCTTTAATATATATATTTTTTCAATCTTCCTTCATTCAGCATAATTTTCAAATTCTCAACAACTATATTTTTTAAATCTCCCAATGGTAATATTTTTAAATTTTCCAATGATATTTTTTTTAACAAATCTAGTGGAGCACTTGTGGCAATTATATAATGAGTTGTAGAATCATCTAATTTTAATGAGAAGTGCTACGTTTTAAACATTTTGCAATACTTTCATAACAAATCATATGTGATAAGTTGTTACTGATTTTAACAACTCATTACTTAAGATTTATTATGAAAATATTGAGGTAAATTTCTCAATTTTAATTTCTTATTCTTTATTTTCATTTTCCCTTATCTCTTTGATTTATTTTTCATCCACACGTTTCTTTATTTTTTTTCCACTTTTTTTCTCCTCCACACACGTATTTTTTCCCTTCTCTCTATCTTCACTTTTCTTTTTTCTTTTCTTCTCTACCACTCCAGAATAGACTAGATGCTCTCTCTTTCTTTCTCTCTCTCTCTCACACACACACAAAGATCACCGGCGGATGACAAAGGCTAGAGAGAGAACATTTTAAATCGGCATTCATGCATGCTTGTCCTCTCTCTACTGCTGTTCAGATGGGTCAAGTTTGCCTTTTTTTTTTCTTTTTTTTTTTAATGATTGGTTTTAAAATTGTGATTTGAGTTTGTACTTTGATTGAGATTGAGTTTAAAGATGTTTGAGAGAGAAAAGATCTGGAATGGTTTTGTTGTTACCGTTGTGAATATTGAGTAAAAATTAAATATTTTAATTGGTGTTGAATTTTTTATTTGAATTAATTCTTTTGCTCATGAACAGTAAGTCATCATACCAAGAGAGTGACTGTTGGAGCATCATTTTGTTGCTTTACTCTCCAAATTTTGGGTTTAGAGAGTTTGTTGGAGATGCTCTAAAGAGGCAAAGAGGGAGGAGAAAGGTTTGAAAAATTGTAACAGTAGGTATGGATTAATAAGGAAATGAAGAGTATTTTTTTTTAGAATACGGAGAAGAAATTTTTTTTTTATTATTTTTTTTATACAAAATAGAATTCTACTCTAGTCTAATCTAAGTGTATATGTGTGTGAAACTCCCTCCTGAAGACTTGAACCCCGACCCTTGCCCCCCGAACCCCAACCCTTGCCCCAACACTCCACAAGCACTTATATTTGTGGAGTGACCATTGCACCAATAGTATGCGGTGGTGAGAAGAAAAGTTTTAAAAATAGAAAGAAGAGTTCAAAATAAGTGGATGGTGTGGCACAATGGTAGAGTTGCAAAATTAATTTCTGGGTCTCCATTTTTGTATATTACTAGTAAGTTGCCCGTATGATGTATGGATAATTTTGTGATATTTTATGTAAAACAGTTTTGACGAATGTTGTACATATATTATAAGGAAAAAGTAAACTAAATTAGAGTAAAGAAACATTTTTGGCCTGCACATTTGTAGCCTTTTCAAGGTAAGATTGAATTTTTAAAAAAATCATGAAACCAAAAATAAATGAAAAAGAGTAAAAGGACCATGAAAATTAACTAATTTGTGTTGTGTTCAAAGATTGCATACCATGAAATGAAATTATACCCAACTCTCTCATGTCTTCTACTCATCAATAATGCAATATTAAGACAATGCAGGCAAGTGCATATGCATGTGTCTAATGGATCATTTAAAACCATGGTAGAATATAGTTTTATATTGCGCACTAAATATTCTCTCTACTTATATACCCAAAATAAAACCTATCCAACTAAATTACCAAAACCTAAATCATATTTAAGCCTCTAATTTAAGAGGAAAAAAGAAAAAAAAAAATTACCCGTAGGAGTTGCAGTGGCTTGATGGAGGTGGGAGGCCAGTATGACGGAGGTGACGGTCCCTCGGATTCCTCCTTCTATCTCTTACAAATGCTTTCTCAATCTCAGATATTTTATTTTGGTAATAGTGAAACAATGCGTCAAATTTAACAATTTACAACATTTTCATGTCTCTCTATCTCTCCCTAAGGTCTTATCTGGTTAGTTATTACTATTAGTCCATAATTTTATTTTATTTTTGCCTTTTTTTTAATACTAAAACAGTGGGTATGTTAAAAGACATGAAGAAAAGAGAAATGTGTGGTGTAAAAAAAAACTAAAGCGCGACATGGCAAAACCTCATGTACTCCCATATAAGATCTCTGCTTATATATATATATATATATATATATATATATATTGATTATGTAGATAGATATAGATTGGCATATGGATATAAATATAGTGTTCTCTATTGTAAGTTACATTTAGGTTTAAGAATGTGTAAAGTCATGGCAGTGAAAAGTGAAGGTCCTATCATGATTGTTAATTGCAATTAGTTTTGAGAATGTATAACGCTTCGTTTATTTCGATAGAAAACCTTGTGTAAAGATAGTTTTCCGTATTTTCCAGTGTTTGGTAGCATAAAAAAAAAGATGAGTCAAAGGAAAACTATCTTTGGTTAACATAAAAAGTATGATTTATTTTTAGACATTGTTTTCCAATAATTTTTTTTGGAAAACAACTCTATCTCACAACAAGCTAAATAAGAGAAGTTAGTAGATTGTTTTTCAACTCATTTAAAGTTGCTACCAAACATTGGAAAATGAGATAGTTTTATAGAAAATAATTTTTGAAAAATGACTCATTTTCTAGAAGACATCATTGCTGAAACAAACAGAGCGTAAAGGCATAATGCATTGTTGCAAACATTAATATTTATATTTTTTAGAAAAAGTTTACCCAAACACTTGTAACGTGTATTCATAGACACGCTCAATAAGAATCCTTGTAATGTGTATTCATAGACACACTCAGCATCTGAACACCATCCGCCCTAGGAAGGACCATTTTTTTTCATCTTTCACCTTCCTCCATAATGCATCCTCTTCTTCACATACCTACACAAACATTGACAATAAAAGCTTGGTTAAAACTAATGGTGAAAATAATACTTTGTGATTGTGTTTTCAAGCAATATATAGCCATAAGCCTCCATCAAATGATACTACAAAAACAAAAATGAATAAGGAAGACATATGAAGTGAAATGCATCAAGAATGAAATTTGGATAGACATAAAATGCATGATTTTTTTTTTTTTTTTTGAGAGAGAGTTTCAACTTATGGTGTCCGCTTTTGATGATAGTTCTTTATCATCAAACCAAGAGTCCAAGACACCTATCGGTTTTTGGTGTAAGTAGGGATTAAACCCTAAATCTCTTATTCAACCATCAGAGACTTTACTAGTTAAGCTAACTAGAACCCACATAAAATGCATGATTATGGTTATGGACCTTATGGCTTAGACATTTTCTTTTTTCCCAATTCCATTAAAAAAGAAATTGGTAATTGTCATTTATTGTCTCACTCTCCTAATTAATTTATCACTAAAATCACAAGTGCATACTTCTCTCCTCACACAAATACACAAGCAAAGACAAATTATGATGCTACTACCGAGTGTCCTAACTCCTAACTATTGCATACATTTTCTTTTAAATAATTCAATTGTTATTATGAGTGAACAGATTTAAACCTTAGTTCTTATAAAAGAGAAAGTTGAACCCACTAAACTAAAAGATTTTTGGCGTGTTATACACACCTTATCTTCTTTTTTTCTTTTTTTTACCAAGTAAATATACTCCTTGGTAAGTAAGAAAGTATAATTCTCTTATAAGATTTATATAACAAATATATTACTATTCCATTTGAGTGGAGAAATATATTACTATTCCTACTAGAATTCGGAACAACTATTCGTAACCAATTAGTATTTTGAATTTGATACCCAGACTTTTATGTGTCTAATATCGCAAAAAATAAGTAAAGTCTTCGTCCCTAGTGTAGACTAGAAGTTGTTTATATCTATTTCTCTTCTCTTGGCCAAAAAAGGGCGTTGAATAAAGAGTTAAGGATGATGATTTAAAATTAAAATCTTTATATAACATAACAAAAACAAAGTAGTCATATTGAACTCCATGGCTATGGACAAAATTAAGGAGAGAATACCTCTCAGCTCTCACCAATTATACTACATAAGATGCTAGGATAGAATCACATATCTTTTAAATTTCTCTTGACAAAAAAGAAAAAAGAAAGAAAACCGCCAAGTCTTTTTTTCGATAACTCAGTCTTTGTTCTCTGAAAGTCAGTCTTTGTTCTTAGTGTGGACAAGAAGTTTTTTATAATTCTCATAATCTGCTGTTTGCCGAAAAAGGCAGTTGAATAAAGACTTGGGGATAGGAGGAGTAAGGACTACGGCAGAAATTAAGAAGAGATTTTTATTTTTCCTTTTTCTAAGAATAAATGAGAGGGAGGAGGATTTAAATCTAGTTAAAGTAGGTTTTTTTTATTTTATTTTTATTTTTTAAAAAATTTATGAGAAACAAAGTAACTTTAAGGCTCTTCACAAAATTAAGGAGAATACCACTCAGTTATAAATGCTAGAATAGAATCACATTTCATTTAAAAATTTCTCAAATTCCTTTCTTGTAAATTGGCTTTCTACTTTGTATGAGTATCAATTATCATGATTGTATTTTGTTTATATCTCATTTTCTTTGACTTTAGTTAATCAAGGATATCAACATGAACTTTTCCTCAAAAAAAAAAAAAAAAAAAAGAGGATATCAACATGAACTAAATGTGGTAGACATGATACACTAATAAGATTGTTGGAAATATAGGAGATATATTTGACTTTTCCTCGAAATTTATACAAAAATGATATTACTAAAGGAGATGATGGTGATGAGGTATGGACTAACTCACCATCTTAAGACAATATGCACTGTTTGTGGATTTATCCGATGTAGTAGACAAATAATTTATGTACGCTGTCTCCAGGATACATCAGCCCAACCATCTTACTTATTATTTTTACAAATCTACACCACTTGTAAGACATGAAGCTCTCAAATTTCATTTTATAGAATTCTTAAGCCATGCATTCCATCATGTATAGTACAGTTGGAGACTTTTCCTTATATATCTATTATTATTATTATTATTATTATTATTATGCCAAATTATACTATTAGTCCCTCAAGTTTATGAAGTGAGTGTTTTTGGTCTCTCAAGTTTCAAGTGAGCACTATTAGTTATTCTGTGAACTATCACTGGTCTCAATGTTTACATAACTAATGGAACAATTAATGATGTGGTTTATTTTTAAGTGACGTGGCAATTTTTAATTAAAAATTTACACATTTCAAAAAAAATTCTGGTTGAATAATGAAATTACTTGGATGGTTATCATAAATTTGACAGGTCCATTGCAAGAGATCTTCATTAAAATTTCACTTAACCCACATGTTACTTTGCCAACAACATAGTGCCATTTCAAACTTTTCAGTGGTAGAATTGATGGGTGTAAATATGTGAGTATATTCTCACATTGAATAATAATGATAAGAGTGGACGGTTAATATAACATAGTTGAGCTCAAAATTAAAAATTTAAGCCTTTAGAATTAAATGGTGTCTTATATGTTATATAGACTACTCAATTGGGAGATCCTTTAATACAGGGACGTAGCCAGATTTGGACTATGGGGGGCAATGGTCCCCCCTAAATTTTTAAAAAAAAATATTATTATTATTATTATTATTATTATTATATATATGTGTGTACTAATTTTAGGAATTTTGTTCTATAAAATTACATTTTTTTCCCTTAAACAATATCATTGATTCTTTTAAGAGTAATGTTATACTCACAAACTTTTTTACAACATTTTTTATGAACTGTTTTGGTAGCAAATTCTTATTGGCTTGCACATGAACCCACCACTTACATCATTATTTTACTTACTAGTAACCACTTATTATATCAATAATTTATAAAAAAGTTTGTAGCGCTAGTATTTTCCTCATTTTAGTGTCTATAAAAAAATTTATAGATCTAAAATCTAAAACAAAATATACAAGCCAAAAAATAAAAAATAAAAAAAATAGCTCAACAACAAAAATTACCAATAGTAAAACTTAAAAAAAAAATTAAGCTCACTTAACCAATTTTATTTAGAATAAACAACCCTCTCATTTAAAAAATTATAAACAAAAGTAATTTTGTTCTTACCGACCAAAAAAAAAAAAAAAATCTCAACAACTAAGTAATAACAGAGTCAAAAGTTGAAACTACTGTCCACAGTTAACAGTAAAATTACCCCTTAACTCAAAGCTCTAGCTCAAAGCTCTGGTTCGTCCCTGCTTTAATAGGACCCATTGTACAACTCCCACATGGCCAGCTTTAATAGGACCCATTGTACAACTCCCACATGGCCACATGTATTGTACAATGATTATGGCTTGTGATAATAATGATTTTTGATGACAGGAGCCGTGATTGATTCTTTTTCCCACATATATAGTACAAATATTCTGGTTTGTGTGAATCACGATTTTGAATGCGAGAAGCAGATATTTTGCTTCTTTTCCCACACATTTCTTTGAAATCTCTCGCAAAAGCTGAAAACTTTGGACTTTCCATTACTGAAAGGACCCTACCATATTGACTAGTACATGAAACATTTGCATCCTATATTTTGACTAAAACGTCAAACAGTTGGATCTGTGTCCATAAGCTGACGATCACAAATTGAGATTCGGTTGAAGTATGAGTCTCTCTCACACTGCAGTTTTGACCTTCTCACACATCCACTATCCCATTTCCTCTATTCCATTCTTCTGTATTCCTTGGCTTAAACCCCGTAAACAGCTGCAAATTGACCAACATAGTTGAAAGCTCAAAAATGGGTTAAAAACACAAGAGCTGTTTAGACCCCCAAATTAAATATTATAGCTCGATTGATTTTATTCTAACTTATACTAAGTGATAGTTTTTAGACCCCTTAAAAACACAATTGGATTAACCTAGGTAATTAGCCAAGTTGTTACTTAGTCCAAATTAACAAATCTAGGTTATCACAATCAAACAATCATATCATGCAAAGCAGCGGAAAGATAAATAAGACATTGATATGATCACCTAGGAAACCGAACCGGTAAAAACCCGGGAAGGATTTAACCTAGCTATCCTCAAGGTAAACCTGAATCCACCATGAAAGAATCGAAGTTGTTCAATAGGATTTAGACCACTAACATCCTATTGCTACCCACCAATAAAAACTTACTGACACGACCACATGCAAGCTCCAAAACCACGGACTCCTTCTTTCTTGGATTCTCCAGCAAGTACAAGCACACCCGCTTGTGTTTCTTTAAGTTCTTATGGCAGCAACTGAATGATCATCAAGCTCTTAAAGAAATCTCCTTCTTGATAATCCTAAGCTTGTGTAAAGGAAAGCTCCTCACAGATCTCACAAGAGATTTACACAAACAGCAATATGAGCAAGCAACAAAACGTGGTTAGGGTTTGCCTTATATACCTAGGGCAAATTAGAAAACCCTAAACGTTTTAAAACAAACTAGGGCTGAGTTGGAATTCTACAGAAAACGCATCTGATCCGATTTTCAATTGGTCAAGCCTAAGCTTCGATCAATCGAACCAGGCCGAGAAGCATAAATGATTTCTGCATCAGCTTGTTCCAACTTTACATAAATGAAACAACTTTGAACAAGTCTAAACACGACTAAAAATCTTGTTTTGATCATGGTTTGCCAACAATACACATTAGAGTTCTAAATACATAAAATCCTAAGTCTTTAGAACCTAACAAACACCCCCTTTGGCAATCCGTGATAAAACACAACTAAAAACTCAAAGTTTACAAAGAAAAGCCCTTTACAAAAATAATGCTCATAAAAACAAATCCAATCCTAACTACTATTCATCAGTTGCAAGTGTAGACAGCAGCTCAATTGAATCAACTTGTATATTTCCTGAAACACTCAAACAAAATGCATAACCGCATGTGTGGAAAATACAAGTAAACCAAATAAATTCTTGATTTCAAACAACACACAATAAAGACATATATTAATGAATAACTCATAAATATAAATCAATAAGCAGTCGAAACAAGAAATATATAAAGCAATAAAAGTATCTCCCCCTAACATGAAAAACCCAACAAAAATATGGCAAAAGCTAAAAAAAGTAAAATACAATGTGAAGCACCTAGATACAATCTAAACTCCACAAGCTCCAACCAACCAAAAATGCTCTCCCCCTGAAAAGAAAAACTCTACAAGCTCAAATATGTACTCTCCCTTTTTGTGACGGAATGCCAAAGGGCAATCAAAATCCATCATCAAAAGGAGGTGGCGGTGAAGATTGTTGAAACTGGGCTAACTCTGCGCGCAAAGCACGAATCTCATCGAGCACGTCCACCAAAATCTGTCCATGAGCCGCCTGAATGGTCAAGATATGATCCAACGTACGTCGAATGTTTGAATCATCCGTAGTAGTCGATGGAGGAACATCAGCATCAGCAGCAGCACCACCAGACGCCTCAGCCGTATCAGCACTTGTAGAAGAGGGAGGAGGGGGAGCAACATCAGATGATGCACCTCTAGGACGCATAGGATGAACTCTCAAGTGAGCAACCCTCTGCCTAAGGAAGGTGGCACCTATGGGAGCTATGACATGAACGGGCTCACCGGAAGGGAAATCAGCTAGACCAAGAAACAACAAAATTCTATGAATGAAAATAGGATGAATAAGAGCATGCGCTACGGCAAAACTCCTATGAATTTCGTTCAAAGAACGAAAAAAAAGATGTAGAAAGCTGATAGACGCACCAAAAACAAAAGCATACAAAAACACACATCGCTCAAGAGGGATGGTGTGGAGATGAGAAATAGGCCACAAAAAATGATATGCTATCCTAAAGAAAAGATAGGCAGTCTCAGTAAGCTCAACAGACGTGATCCGAGGATCAGAACCCCACAGAATAGAAGACCTAGTGATGTATGACATAACGTCATCTAAGGGTGGAGACTCCTCATAGGGATAGGCAGGCTCCCTAACAACCGGAACCCCAAGAGTATCAGCCACTACCCAAGGAGTAATGGTGAACTCAACACCTCGTATCCAACTCCTAACAAGGGCATTGGAATCATAGACGTGACAAGAGAGATTCGAGAAGAACTCTCTAATCAGGGCGGTCGAAGGTGGATGATCTACCTCTAACAAGGACAACCAACCTCTAGTCTCAAGGTTTGCCCTAATGGCCGAATCAACCTCATCTAATACAACAGAACGCTCAGCCCAAATCTTATGCTTACAGTTCAGTTTCTCATAAACCTCTCTGCTTTTGTCATTCCTAAACAACTCACTCCTAGAGGGAGACTCAGAGGAAGTGGAGGGGGTCTTATGGGCTGTAGTCTTCCTAGGCATGGTGCTAGGATAAGGACAAAGACACAAAGCAAAAAAAAAAAAAACAAAAAAAAAACCAAGGGCAGACTGCAAGTTAGCACAAAAAAAAATATAGAACAAAAATCTATATGATGCATAAATAGTTTAAATTTCATGATGCATGCTCTAATGCAGTGAAATTAAGTTCAAATTAAGTTCAAGGTCACAAAATTGGCTTGAGCATAGAGTTTCTAACAAAAACCCCAAAAAATTGAAAAACCACTTGTTCAATTTGTAGAAAATTGGCCAATTGATCATCATACAAGATAGATTACATAAAATAATGATCAATTACATCAATTCAACAAGCCAATTTCATCAATTGAAACCAATTTGAACAAAATCCCCAATTCGGGTTCAATACAAGCCCTAGAATTTTTAATTTTTCACAAATCCCCAAATTGATCAAATTAACCATTATAGATCATGCATATATCAATATAGCGACAAAACCCATTGATAAAATTCACAAAATAAGACATGATTAATCAAAAATCCCAATTTATGCATAGTCCGAAAGTTTACCCAAAAACCATGAAATAATGCATGAAAACATGAAAAACAATGCAATAGAAAGGGTAATATGGACATAACGGCTTATGGAGAGAGAAACCTTGCAAAAAATTTGGAAGAAAACGACAAAAAAATCGTTGTAGAGCCTTGCCGAGTCGAAGAGAGAGAAAAAGTTTTGAAAAGTTTTTGAAAAAGTGGTTTGAACAAGTCAAATCTGATTTTTTTTAAAACCTGATTCATGAGTTTCGATTGATCGAAACAGACAGAGGCTTCTTTAAAAATTTTCAAAAAATTTCAAAACAATTTTGATTGATCTAAAAATAGATTGGATCAATCGAAACAGACAAAGGCTCCTTTAAACATTTTAAAACACTTTTGATTGATCAAAAAACAGATTGGATCAATCGAAATGGACAGAGGCTCACAAAATTTTTGAGAAAAAAAAAATTTTGAAAATAACAAAGACATATTTTAGAAAACCTCAAAGCATTGAAATTGATGAACAAAATGCATGAGTACATGATGAAATGTGTTTCAAAAAAAATTTTAAACCCAGTTTTCCCAAAAATTAAGATTATCAAACATTCTCCATAAATTATTAATCATCAAATCTGTTTTGCACAAAAACTCAAAGTATTTGCAAACTTGGTTGGTCAGACCAAAGACACACACAGTAACATGTACAATATTTAGCAAAGAGTAACTCGTGTAGTGTGTGCAGCTAGCAAAAGGTTGAGATACATGTGAGGTGATATGTGTATAGCAATTAAACACAAAGTCTACAATCATCACAAGGATTTGAAAGAGACTATCACCAAAAGAGTTACATCATATAACTCCCACATCTCCTAGATCATAAGCTTGCAATCATGTAAGTTTCTTGATTTTTGTCTCATATTGTACACACAAATTTTAATTATTCAGAAACTTATTAAAATAGCCGGGATAATGTACACACCAATTTTATTTGATTGATTTAACATTAAGTCCAATAATGTATACACCAATTTTAGCATTTAAACCGAGGCTACACCTTATGTTCTTTTTGTGCATGTGCTACACTTTTTCAAGCACAAAATCTTACGATATGCACTAAGGTGTTCATGATTGGCTAGTGAATAGTGGTGAGATGGTTATTTATGCCTTTCTCTAAAAGTTCAAGTCCGACAGTCAAAGACATGTGACTTCAAGATCAGGACAAAGTGATCAAAACCATAAACATCTTTCCCACACAACATGCACTACAAAGCTTAAACCAGTAAAGTGCAATAAATAAGCTCATCAAGGCTAAACAAGGTACAAAAGACATGTTATGTGAAAATAAATTGACCAACCTTGTTTTCAAAAACCAAGAAAATATTGCAAAAACACAATTTGGTTCCTTTTTCTCCTTTTTTTTTTTATATATTAAAAAATAAACAAAAACATCCTAGAATGAAATGCATGAATGTTATGCAATGCAAATCCTAGAAATAGAGAAAACAAAAACCAAAGAACAATGGTCACAAAGAATAGCAATGAAGCACAAGGACCATGTCAGAAGGACTCAATTAGCAATGCAAATCCTAGAAACAGAGAAAACAAAAACCAAAGAACAATGGTCACAAAGAATAGCAATGAAGCACAAGGACCATGTCAGAAGGACTCAATTAGATTGAGCCTTTTGTATCCAAAACTTCTTGGATGCACCACGAGCATTGGAGTTCTTATTCACATGGGAATGATTACCAACTCCAGGATTGGAATAAAAATTTAGAGCCTTTACCAATTCACCAATGAGAACTATAAGATCTTGTGCTTGAGGCACAGGTACTTTTAGTTTGTTTGCTCTCTTAACGGCTTGCAGCTTGTAACAGTTTGGATGAATGTGTCCAGACTTTCCACAAAAATGACAAACCCATGCAGGCTTATCATGTGACTTGTCCTTAAAAAGGGTAGGCTGCTTAGGTTTAGAATATTTCAGATTAACCCTAATCTTCCTAGGAGGTGTAACTTCTAAGGGTTTAACAACCTCACTCACAGGGGGTTCAGAAGAAGATGAAGGAACAAAGATAGTGGAATTGGGTGCAGACACATTGATGCCTTCTACAAAACCTAACCCAGTTTTGTTAGAATGAGACTCTTGAACACTCAGCATATGATCAAGTTTGGAACTAGCAGACCTATTAGATTGTTCTCTAGCAACAGAAAGCTCATGTTCCAAATTCTTAACTTTATCAATTAAAAGCATGTTCTCAGTCTTCACATTATTCAAAAGTTCAGTAACATCAAACAATTTAACAAGCAAAATTTTCTTATCAAACTCAAGAGATGCAATTTTCTTCAAGCCTAATTCAACATTCATAGCATCCTTTGCAAAAACTTTGCAAAGTTTATTGTAGGCTTCTTGAAGATCTGCGTCCTCAGAGAGTTCCCCATCAGAAGGGTTCTCTTCAGCAGATATGTTTTCATTGACTGCAGTAGTAGCAATGAAAGTAATGAAGTTTCCATCCTCGTCACAACTAGACTCATCATCAGAAACTTCACCATCACTAAGGGTTACAACCATAACCTTACCTTTAGACTTCAAGTAGGTAGGACATTCAGATTTCATGTGACCATACCCTTGACATCCAAAACACTGAGGACCCATAGAATTATTAGAAGATTGACCTACTTTTTTTCTAGGTTTATTAGTGTTGTTAACCTTAGTGGAATCATTCTTCCTAAAGTTTCTAGGCTCAGCAGTGTTCTTATCTCTTGCCCTTCTGTTGTTGTTTCTAAGGAAATTCCTAAAGTTCTTGGCAAGGTAAGCAATCTCTATAACAGAGAACTCATCATCAAATCCACCAACATCAACATCATCAACTGACTTAAGAGCCATTGATTTGGATTTGCTAATCTTAGATAGGTCCAACTCATAGGATTGAAGAGATCCTACAAGTTCATCAACAGGGATGGAGTCCACATCCTTGCTCTCAGTGATGGCAGTCACCTTAGGTCTAAAATCTTTAGTCAAAGATCTAAAAATCTTCCTAACAATTTTAAGTTGATCATAGATTTCACCTAAGTTATATGCAGAATTAACAATGTCATTAAGTTTAGCATAGAATTCATCAAAATATTCATCATCAGACATTCTAATACTTTCAGATTTTGAAGTTAATTGCTGCAATTTATTGATTTTGACAACCTTTGTGCCTTCATGCATAGTCTGGAGGATATTCCAAGCAGTATGAGCAACCTTAACATTTGAGATTCTCTTAAATTCCTCTGTAAGGTTGAATTTAATCAACCATCTTGTCAGCTTTATTCCGTGCCAAATTTGCTTGTATTTCAGCATTTAGTAACCCGGTTTTTAGGTGGGTTTTGTTGTAAGGGTAGTGAGTGAGATAGAGTGTTGAATGCTCAATAGTGTGCAAGAAAACAGAGACTCGCGGCTTGATCTCACGGGTGACTTGCGGCTGCAAGCCGTCAGATGCAGCACACGTGCCAAGCATGCCAGAAGGTGAACAGTCATGCTAGCTGGAGCACTACAGGACAAAATAGGACAACTAGCCATACGGTTATCTCGCGACTGGATCTCGCGACTCAGTCAAGTCGCGAGGCCAAGCCGCGAGCCACCCCTGTTTTGAAAAACCTGACGTTTCACATTCTCTTCTCACCCCAGTATAAATACTCCTTATACCCACAAATGAAAGAGAGCTTCCATAGAGAATTTTGAGAGAGAAACCCTAGAGCAAAAAAAAATTGATTTATCTACAATTTATACATTAGAGTCTCTTCAAATTCCTCAACTCTCTTCCTCTCCATTGTCAAACCCTTGAGATGCATTTTACCAAAACCTTGTTCTCGCCATATTCATTACTGTGAGAAGGCTGTTTGGTGTTCTGAGAAGCAGTTAAGAAGGAACCAATTTACATTGGTTGATGCTATGGTCAAGTAGCGGAATTCGGGAAGCTAAAAAAGAAAAAGGTTTGACGCAACCTCGTTGGAGCAAGAAGCTTGGAGGGCTTAGGTGCACTGGGTAGATTAGGCTTGGAGGGTCTATTGCTGTCCATGTATCCCAACTACATTTTCTAGTGGATTGTTTACCGCTTGGAGGGTGGCGGAGAGGTTTTACGCCAAGGGTTTTGGTTTCCTCTTCAATAACACATCGCGTGTTGTCCTTGTGTTTGCATCTTCCTTCTCTTTTATCTTTGCCTTTTATTATCTACTGTGGGTTGTGATTTTAATTTGGCTTAGATAGTTTTCCAATTCTGTTTTATAGTTTTTGTTCATTTGCCGCACACTAAGTGTTTGACATAAAGCTTGAATTGGTTAGTTTGTAAATTGGGGGTCTAAACGTTCAAGGATGTTTTTACACTATTTGAACTTTCATCCTCCATAAAAACAGTGTTAAAGATAGCATTCATAGTTTTGCTATTGAACACGGCTACTTCTTTTTGAGAAGTTTGCCACTCACTAACAGGAGTAGTGGGCTTCTTCCATCCGTATTTGATGGAGTTCCAGACTCTCTCATCAATTGATTTCAGGAATGCTTTCATCCTTACTTTCCAATAAGCATAGTTATTCCCATCAAAGTGAGGAGGAATAACAAGAGAATGTCCGTGTTCCATGACAACAGGGGTCAAGGATCAGTTCAGTGATCAAAAGATCAACAACAAGAGAGCAACCTGCTCTTATACCACTTGATAGTTTTTAGACCCCTTAAAAATACAATTGGATTAACCTAGGTAATTAGCCAAGTTGTTACTTAGTCCAAATTAACAAATCTAGGTTATCACAATCAAACAATTATATCATGTAAAGCAGCAGAAAGATAAATAAGACAATGATATGATCACCCAGGAAACCAAACCGGTAAAAATCTAGGGAGGATTTAACCTAGCTATCCTCAAGGTAAACCTGAATCTACTATGAAAGAATCGAAATTGTTCAACAGGACTTAGACTACTAACACCCTATTGCTACCCACCAATAGAAACTTACTGACACGACCACGTGCAAACTCCGAAACCACGGACTCCTTTTTTCTTGGATTCTCCAACAAGTACAAGCACACCCGCTTGTGTTTCTTTAAGTTCTTATGGCAGCAATTGAATGATCATCAAGCTCTTGAAGAAATCTCCTTCTTGATAATCCTAAACTTGTGTAAAGGAAAACTCTTCATAGATCTCACAAGAGATTTACACAAATAGCAATATGAGCAAGCAACAAAACGTGGCTAAGGGTTGCCTTATATACCTAGGGCAAATTAGAAAACCCTAAACGTTTTAAAATAAACTAGGGCTGAGTTGAAATTCTACAGAAAACGCATCTGACCTGATTTTCGATTGATCGAGCCTAAGCTTCGATCGATCGAACCAGGCCGAGAAGCATATATGATTTCTGCATCAACTTGTTCCAACTTTACTTAAATGAAACGACTTTGTGCAAGTCTAAACACGACTAAACATCTTGTTTTGATCATGGTTTGCCAACAATACACATTAGAGTTCTAAATACATAAAATTCTAAGTCTTTAGAACCTAACACTAAGTGTGGAATAGAGTAAATGCAAATGGATAAACAAAATAACTACTCTAAGCCATATTCGTTAAAACACAACAATAAAATGAAAGGTAAAAGAGTAAAGAAGAAGAATGCAAACACAAGATAACACGTCGATGTGTTATTGAAGAGGAAACTGAAGTACTCGGAGTAAAACCTCTCCGCCGCCCTCCAAGCGGTAAACTGATCCATTAGACAATTAGTTGGGATAGATGAATAGCAAGAGACCCTCCAAGTCTAATCTACCCGATGCACCTAAGCCCTCCAACCTCCTACTCCAACAAGGCTTCTCGAAACCGTGTCTTGTCTAGCTCTCCGGATCCCGCAATACGTCCGATTGCATCCGCCAAAGCTTGGCTTCTTCCAATGCTTCCTAGCAGCACCAAAACCTCACTTGACACTCAGTATGGGTGTGGTAAGTGTTTGGGCTATCAACCTCTCAAGAATATGTAAATGGAGAGGTAGGAGTTGAGGAAAAATCACAATGGATTCTGTAGAGAAATGTGGATATAACAATCTCTAACTCTCAAGGGTTGTGGCTGGGGTTTTCTCTCAGAAGCACCTCTCAACATCTGTAGGTAATGTCGATATATAGTGTGTATCAGATATGACAGATTGGCAAAATAGAATAATTCACGGGTATCTCGCGAGAAGGCCCTACCTGCGAGACACTCGCAAAAACCAGTTGTCATGAACCTGTCCTGACTTTTCACATTCTAGTCATGTGCAGGGCACATGCTTCACTTCGCGGGTAAGCTTCTTGCAAGATACCCGCAAAAACTTCTTGCTCTTCACTTTACCTTGAGTCTTCACACTCTCTCTCACTCACACAACCCTTACAAGAAATCCCACATAAAATATGGGGTACATAAGATTGAACATAATTACAATCAAATTTGGCACGGAATTAAAGCAAACATAAAATAGTTGTAAATCACAACTTTACAATCTTCCCCTTTTGCTATTCCGTGACAAAACCCCTAAAACAAACTCTAGACTTAAACATGAGTTTGGGAACAGTGGCAAAACTCACTCACACCTAATCTAGAAGTTGTGAAGCACTTGCATGTATATACCTGTAACCTGAAATAGTCACACACAAACAAAACTTTCACTAAGCATATAACAAGTTGAATACATGGTACATATATACGCAAGTAAAGTGCGATCAAGGTAATAAACACTATAAAGTAGTTAAGCATATCTTGATCATACAAGAACAGTCATTGAAGAATGACTACAATGATCATTTAGCTAGTAAATGATCATCCGGACACGCAATGCAATTAAGTCCAATCACAAGGATCAATTGCATGTCCAACACACAACCAATGCAAAATACAAGAAGTATTTGCATCAAGGATACAAAATCCTAATATGGTACAAGTGTGTAGTACTTAAGATAGTTTAGCAACATCTAAAAGTATTAAAAAAATGCTACAAAGCAATGAAATAAACACAAGTACTGAATATTAAACTGAAAAATAAAAACAATGTACTTAAGCTTTAAAGGAAAGCAATATAAATAAACAAACAGCAATTCTAGCATCTCCTCCCCCTATCAATGACCATCTCCCCCTTTTTGTCATGGAATAGCTAGTCTCCATGTTTTTCTAGCTTTCTCTGAATTTGGTCCAACTGAGTCTGGAGAGATGTGAACTTTGTGTCAAAGCGAATGTGTTGGGAGTGCATGATGGTAGCTAGTTCGGATATTTTGTTATTAATCTCTTGGAGAGTGGCCATGATGTTGTCTAGCTTTTCATTATAAGCATGGGAGGTAGAGCTTGAACTTCCCGGAGTAGCATGGCTCTCTTGCTTGGTGCTCTTTTTGGTGTGACTTATACTTGCATTGAGAGTACGGATGTTTATTGGACTTGGTTGTGGGTATGGGTGCTCATCTTTCGAAGGATGCACGCCTTTGAGCTTCACGATCTTTGAGACAAGGCAGCAAAAAGGAATACAGTTCCTTGAAGTAGTCCATTCAGCTGTTTTTGCCAAGATGTGAAAAATATGAGAGCACACATCAATCTCCTCGTCAGTAATCAAATCATGCAGGAATAACGCTCGACCGAGATTCATGTACTCGGTGCTGGACAAAGGATAGAGGTTGTGAAACATGATCATCATGAGTAGCCTCAATTTGGGAGATAGGGATGACACACTTACTGATTTCCCATTGGATGAGAACTCCAAGTTATCTCCTAAGGCCTCTTGAAGAACCTCCTCATTTGGATTCAGATCATCATATATCGGTGGTTCAGTAAACATTGGCCGGTTGATGTGTAGGATCTCCGCCAGATAAACTGGTGTTACTGAGAAACTCTTTCCTCCAACCCAACATTTGGGCTCTTCTCTTTCAACAATGGCATTAGCATAGAATTCCTTCACCATGTTCTCGTATGCATCATCAAGGTTGGAAAATAGGTAGTTCCAATCCTTGGTGGCAAACCATTTAGGGATTTTGTTTCAAGAAGAGACGCCTGCTCAACAACCCTTTCAACCAACAACGGAGCTTCTCTAAAGTAGTTCTCATAATTCTGAAATGCAGCATAGGATCTGAACTAGTCAGGATCAAAAACTCCTATCGGTGATCGAGTCCTCTTTGGCCTTAGTGAGAGGTTATCAACATCAATCATAGGCTCTTTTCCTTTGTTGCTACCTCCTTTCATAGCTGGCGTCTTGAATGAAGACATCTGCATACATAATTACAAACAAAGAAAAAAAAAGCAGATGAAAAAACACAAAAACAGAACACAAACTTGATTAGTATCAAGTTAGTCCAAAGCATAAGCACATAGACTTAAAACGGAACACAATAGTGTCAAATTAACATGCTATGAGTGCTAAAAACATGTAATAAGCACTAAAATGCATAAAAGTAGCAATTGTGCATGTGTGTGCATCTAGTGTGCATGTGGTGTGAATGAGTGATGCATTGACAAGGCATGGATATGCACAATTGCGTCAAAGTGCATAAATCACACACCCAATGATCAAAATATGTTAAACAAGATCAATCATGGGTAATCCCAAAATTTGGAACTTATTTGAGTCCAAAACAACTCAAAAATGCCACTTGAGCATTTTGACAAACACTAGATATGCAACACTACACTTAACATGTGAACAATGCATGATCATGTGAAAATATGCCTTAATACAAGCTAAAATTGTCACATGGGGCCAACACAGATACAAGCAAGACAAATGGAACAAAGCCCAATCAAAATTTGAAAAACTTTTGCCCAAAATCAATAGACCCAACCCTTTTTCGAAAAACTTTTGCCCAAAATCAATAGACCCAACCCTTTTTCGAAAATCCCCAATTCAAGACAAATCTAGAAATTTTTCTACATAATCTAAGAAAAGAGTGAAAAGATTGTTAAGAAACATACCTTTGAAGAGATTTTGCAGAGATTTGAACTTGAAATTGATGGGTTTTGAGTGAAAATAAATTTGAGTTTGAGAGAGGTTCGAGTGAGGCAAAGGGAGGGAACTCAAGAGTGTTTTAAAATTTTGTCACATCAGCCCTATAAAACTGAAAACGTGCATTTTTCGCAGGTTAGATACTTGCAAAAAACACATCTGAAGCACAAAACCTTTCACGGGAAGCCTTTAGTCGCAAAATAGTCACGAGATAGTCGGAAAGTCTCTATCTAAAATTTTATGTTTTCCAGTTTTTGCCTTAACCTCTTTTCGCAGGAAGAGCTTAGTCACGAGCTTCTTGCGAAAATGCCTCTGAAGAAGTTTTTGAAGAACAACACAAAAATGCATTTTGAAACAAAAACTTAAAGCACGAAAGTATAAAAACACTTTCAAAAACATACAAAATGCTCAAAAATCTTTTTGGGTTTGATCGGCAAGAAATTGAGCATACACATCACATTTGATCATGTACAATCACACAAATGAAATAAGCATTTGTTGAACAAAAGTCATGTGTGTTGTGTGTGAGTATTAAATGTGGAATAGTCCTTAGTCTAGAATGAAGCTTCAATGATCAGTTCAATCAAGTCATACAAAACCGGTACTAAGTCAAATGGTCTATCTCAATTATAGAAATGAACATCTATGACCTCCCACAAGAAAATGATTACACATCTTTGAAGCTTTTCATTTGGCTTCTTTAAAATCATAACACTTGATAATTTTTGAACAATACATCTCATTTTGAGATTAGTGCTTGAAATTTTTGATATTTCAATATTTATAATAAGCCTTTAGCTTTTTGAGCACCATACAATACAATACAAAATTGCTTTCCCTTTTTCCTAGTCAAATACTACTATGTGCGATGGCTTTTGCAACTCATTATCTCTTTTCAATTTGAGATTTACATTTGTTGAGCTCTTTAAGAAAAAACATAAAAAAATGTGGGAAGATATATAGGCACAAGTCTATGCATGTATCAATACCAACAAAACTATTGACCAATCATTCAAGACAAGGTTGAAAATCGATTTACAACAGTCACACATATATTTCAAGATTTTTCCCACAAAGATAGATGTGTATACATAACAAGCTAAGCTCATAAATGCACTACGCCATTAGTACGAAGGTACTAGGCCAAACTCACATATGATATACACAACACAATCGATCAAACTTTTTGAAGATTTTACAATTTTTATAAGTTTTTGAATTTTTCAACACACTTAAAAACAAAACAAGTAAAGTAAGATCAACAAAAACAATAAGTACAAAAAAAAAACTTGTAAAAGAAACATGCTATAAACTGGAAGCAATGACAAGGAAGTATTATGTATGTCATGATGCATGAACCTATGACCCTAAACATCGGAAGTATTAATGCATGGGCATAGAGAATGATCATGCATAAGTACCCTTCTTCACCCACTCTTTACGAGTGTTTTGAGTGAGAGCCTTAGATGGCAGGGTATCACCAACATAACTTTCAAACCTTGGAGTGAAGCTAGCAAGGCATAGTGGTATGTTCTTCAACATTTCCATAACGTCTCCAATGAGATGTCCCTCACTGTCTCCTTTAGCTTGTGCTCCCTTTGGCCTTCTCTTTGAAATTTCTTGGCCACGCATAGAGTTAGCCTTCTTGAGTGCATGGAGCTTGAAACAATACGGCCTTGTATGCCCTTGTACGCCACAATGATGACACACATGCTTCACTTGAGGCGCCTTTTGAGTTTTGGGTAATGACTTCCATTTTTCCTTTGGTTTTACACCAATGGTTCTTTTTACAGCAGTAAGGGTCTCAATCTCAAGCTTCACTTCTTTGAGTTTCTCGTCATTCTTGGCTGATACAAACCTTAATTCCTTCTTGGGTTCGCTACTAGAACTTCCTTCTTTAGTATAGCCCAAACCAATCTTATCATGTGAAGATTTTTGAGAGGATAGCATGTTGTCAAGTTTCTTGGTGGGCTCAACCTTGACATTAGCTTGAATAATTTCAAGTTCAAGAAACTTGATCTTGGAGTAAGCTATAACCAAATCTCTCTTGAGTCTTTCTACTTCACACTTTACTTCCTTGTGTTGCACAAGTATACACCTATGCTCTTCTTCAAACTTTTTCATCTTTTTCACAGCAAGGTTTGTAACTTTGGCGTATTTGCCACAATCTTCCAGTAAAGAATCATATGCTTCTTGAAGGTTGTTCTCGCCTTCATTTAGGCATACGTCTTCATCTTCCGATTCTTCAACTTCCTTATCCTCGGAAAGATTACCAAATTCATCAACCAAATTGCTCAAATCATCCTTTGAATCAAAGAAGGAAATTGCCATAAAGGCCCTATAATTTCCTTCACTGTCACATTCTCCTTTCGTATCTGAGTTTGAGCTTTCAGAATTGCTAAGGGTAGTGGTAAACACTTTACCCTTCCCTCTCAAATAGTTGGGACACTCCTTCTTAAGATGACCATGACTGTTGCATTCGTAGCACACAATTCCTTAAGGGGATTGAGAATCCTTCCCATCTCTCTTCTTGAACTCCTTCTTGTCACCTTTGGGGGATGAAAACTTTCCTTTGCTGAACAACTTCCCACTATTTTTCATCTTTAGAAATTTAAGGAAGTTCTTTGCAAGGAATGCTACCTCCTTCTCCACATCATCTTCTTCGGAAAAGTCATCCATTCTCTCAGTGATGGTTTTGAGAGCAAGTGATTTGCTCGACTTGTGAGAATGCAGTCCAAGCTCATATGTTTGGAGAGATCCAATGAGTTCTTGGATCTTGATCTCATCCAGATCTTTACTTTCTTCTATAGCTATGACCTTCGCACGGAAGCTCTTCGGTAAGGACCTCAAAATCTTTCTCACCACCTTGGCATCCTTAATCTTCTCTCCGAGATTGAGTTTAGCAATTACGATTTCATTGAGCTTGCCATAGAATGAATCAAATGACCTATCGTCTCCCATCTTGAGCTCTTCAAATAAGGTGGTAAGCATCTAGAGCTTTGTGTCCTTAACTTTCTTGGTACCCTCATAGGTAGTCTAAAAAATCGTCCAAACTTCCTTGGCGATCTCCACATGCGATATCCTATGAAATTCATCAGTAGACACACCACAAAATATAGCGTTAATAGCTTTACTATTTGCATTTACAAAAGTAAGAGTTGCCTTGTCCTATTCGGACTTGGGTGTCGTGTGTTTGACATATCCATTCTTGACAGAATCCCATACCGACTCATCTATAGCACACAGGAATGCCCTCATGCGCATTTTCCAAAACGCATAGTTGCTCCCATCAAAGAATGGTGGAGCATTGAGCGATTGTGATCAGTCCATCACAAAGGGGTCAAGGACCACACTTAGGTAATGAAACCAAATAAGTGTACCCGCTTTGATACCAATTGAAAGCTCAAAAATTTGTTAAAAACACAAGAGCTGTTTAGACCCCCAAATTAAATATTGCGGCTCAATTGATTTTACTTTAACTTATACTAAGTGCGGAATAAAGTAAACGCGAGTGGATAAACAAAATAACTACTCTAAGCCATATTCATTAAAACACAGCAGTACAATGAAAGCTAAAAGAGTAGGGAAGAAGAATGCAAATACAAGATAACACGCCAATGTGTTATTGAAGAGGAAACCAAAGTACTCAGCGTAAAACCTCTCTGCCGCCCTCCAAACCGTAAATCGATCCACTAGATAATTAGTTGGGATACATAAATAGCAAGAGACCCTCCAAGCCTAATCTACCCGATGCACCTAAGCCCTCCAAGCTCCTACTCCAACAAGGCTTCTCGGAACCGTGTCTTGTCTAGCTCTCCGGATCCCGCAATACGCTCGTATACATCCACCAAAGCTTGGCATCTTCCAATGCTTCCCACCAACAACAAAACCTCACTTGACGCTCAGTATGGGTGTGGTAGGTGTTTGAGCTAGCAACCTCTCAAGGATATGTAAATGGAGAGGTAGGATGTAAATGGAGAGGTAGGAGTTGAGGAAAAACCACAATGGATTGTGTAGAGAAATGTGGATATAACAATCTCTAACTCTCAAGGGTTGTGGCTAGGGTTTTCTCTCAGAAGCACCCCTTAACATCTGTGGGTAATGTGGGTATATATAGTGTGGGTACAAATAGTGTGTACCAGATATGACAGATTGGCAAAACAGAATGTTTCGCGGGTATCTTGTTGGAAGGCCTTACCCACGAGACACTTGCAAAAACCAGCTGTCATGAACCTATCCTGACTCTTCACATTCCAGTCATTTGTAGGGCACATGCTTCACTTCGTAGGTAAGCTTCTCGTGAGATACCCACGAAAACTTCTTGCTCTTCACTTTGCCTTGAGTCTTCACACTCTCTCTCACTCAAAAAACCCTTACAAGAAATCCCACATAAAATACAGGGTACATAAGATTGAACATAATTATAATTAAATTTGGCATGGAATTAAAGCCAACACAAAATAGTTGTAAATCACAACTTTACAATAGTGAATTACAGATTCCAAATGCCCCACACTTACCATAACCAGGGGCGGATCTAGGATTTCAAGCTAGGGTGGCTGAAGCATAGAAAGAAAGAAAATCCAAATAAGTATCTATATAGTACTAACAAACTATCAACCAAGATCAATACACAAGATCAATACACAAAATTAGTGTTTCTTAATACATTAAGATGCAATCATTTACCAATAAAAACCACACAAAAAAAAAATACAAAATACAAAATAATATTGTTTCTTAAGAGCATCAATTGTTGCCAAATATATATATATATATATATATATATATATATATTCACAAACTAGAACTTACTTTTGCTACTTTAATATAGCATTTGAAATGTCTCATACAGTAGTGTTTTTGGTATTTAGTGTTCTAAATACTAAATATTTACCATTTAGGATACCTAATGCTCGTATTCTAATACTAGGCTGAATGAGATTTTTTATTTTTTATTTTAAAATTTTGTTTTTGTTAAGTTTTTAAGTTGGGTAGTTGCTAGTTGGGCTAGGCTAATTAAAAAAGAGGAAGTCTAAGTTTTTGGAAGTTAAAAAAATGTTGGGTAGTTGCTAGGGGGCCCGGGCCCCCTTGCCCCCCCTGTGGGTCCGTCCCTAACCATAACCATCACACACACTCCGCAAAACTTTCAACGCACCTGCCCAAAACCCTCTTCTCATCATCCCAAAATCTTTGTTTAAACTCCTAAGTTTAAACAAAGGAAACAAATGATAGATGACAATAGGGTCTTTTGGCTAACAAAGGATCGACACCCTAAGTTCTCACTCTCACTCTCAATGCGTTATTTCTACTTGTTTTGAGAGCCAGAGGGGCTCCTAGGTCTTAAAGTAGATCCGTCTGCTTCCATTTCATTTTCTTTCTTGCATTTCTTCTCTCACATGCTTAGTAGGACTAGGGAGTACCTATGTGAGTCTCAAGCTTTGTTTGATTGGAGTGATTATAAGTAGGATTGAACAAACAACTACAAGTAAAGTGCGTTTTGGCAAAGGATTAGCCAATTTCATAAAATAGTGACATATGTTCCTAACAAGTGAATTACATATGTCCTAACAATTGCCTCCTTTTTTTTATTTTTTTTATTTTAATTGTGTATCATTTTTAATAAGAATATATGAGCAAATTTATACAAACTCTATTTTCTATTCTCCCATTTCTCTTTCCAATCAAACAGAAAAGTTTACTATCCTTCAATTTTTCCACCATTACAAACTAGGGAAACTAAAATCTCTTCTATCCTCCCACAAAAATCTCGAAAATAAACAATTAAAAAAATAAAGTAACTACGATGAGGAATTCATGTAAAAAATACTTTTAAGGCTTGAGGACAAAGAATTTGTAGAAACAAAATAGCATAAATGTCATAGTGAGGGTAAACCACATAGAGGGTTTGGGTGTGGTTGCTCTATATATATAGAAGTAGGTTGGTTTTGTTTGAAACTCCGATTGTTGCTAACTAGTAGTTGGTTTAAAATTCTTCAATTCGTTGAGTAGTAGTCGATTTAAAACTCTCATTATGGTATAATAAATAAATTAAGAAAAAAATGATGTGTAAAATTGTGGGACTACCAAAATTATGTGGCAAAATATTAGAAAGTTAAAACCACTATTTTTCCTTTTTCTTTTTAAAAGGGGATATATTTATAGGGTTCTGTGGACCAATTTAATTCTTAAAGAAAAATGTTAAAGGTACTACATAAAGCTTACAAACTTATAAAGAAATATGAATTTTAACGAAGACATAAATGAATATTTGAATTGTCTCTTTAGTTAGTCATAAATTCAAGATATATATATATATATATATATATATTTATATTTATATTTATATAACTTCAAATTTCAAATAAATAGCCAATAAAAAACAAATCTAACTATTAATACTAGTAAAAAAATTGGAGTATGTATGTGAGTCTCAGTGTTGGTTTATGGTTCCTTCTTTCTAGTTTGAGGTCTTGAAAGTTGAAAGAGTCTTGAAACGTCAATACTTGTAGAAATTGGACTCGTTAGGTTATCTGATTAAGTTGAGTGTTTAAGTCTCACTCAGTAGCCCACGTTGTGGGAGGTAGGTCCGGATCTTTAGATTTGTATATAAAGTTTAGTGTAAAATATTATTTTGGTCCCTAAAGTTTACCAAAAGTTTTTTTTTCGTCCCTAAACTTTAAAAGGTTTTTTTTTTTTTTTCATCCCTGAACTTTGTAAAGAGTTTTTCAATAGTTTAGAGGCAAAAATAGGGATGAAAAAAGAACATTTTTTAAATAATTTAGGGATGAAAAATAAACTTTTCGTAAAGTTTAAGGATATAAATAAAATATGTTCAATACTTTAGGGATGAAAAATGAACTTTTCAATAATTTAGAAACAAAAAAATGTACTTATTAAAGTTTAAGGATGAAAAACAAAAATTTTGATAAAATTCAGAGGCCAAAATAGTATTTTACATTAAAGTTTAATTTCTTTTGCAAAAAATAAAGAAATTAACGCAACTCATAGTGCATTTGTTGGATCATCCATCATCCATCATTAGAAGGCGAAACTGCCTTACGAATGTGCGATGTCTTGGACTTGGGGAGGCAATTCGTGATGTGGGAGATATGCAATGTGCACAATTCTTTCTTTGGTAAAGATTTGGGATTGTGAATTATTTTCGTGAAAAAATTCTCTGACTCTAGACATATTGTAAGGAACGATATCTATTTGAAGTATTTAGATTCTTATTGTGTCCCCTGTCAATTGTGATTAGAAATTGGTGCACTGAATTGGCTAGATAAAATTGCCAGGTTTGTGCAATTGAAGAAAATAGTCTACACAAATTAATTTTGTGCAATTTCCTTTTACTGTTTTGAAATATTTTATTTGATAAATTAGCAGTAAATTTGTCATTTGATGTTACTAGATGTTTGAGTGATTATTTTAAGTATTTACGAATATTTTATTTTGGTCTTCATCTTCCTCGTCTCATTATTAGTGATTTTTCTGAGATTTTAAAGAAAAAAAATTCATTGAGATTTTTAAGAAAAATAAGTTCATTTTTGAGTTAAAAAAATTATTTACTTATGTATTCATTATTCACATAATGGAATATATTTTGGCAATATTTACACTTTTATTTTTCAAAATTTTCCTGTACCTTTATTTATTTATTATTTTTAAGAAAAAAGAGTTAAAATTATCATGTATAAGGCTACAATCAACACTTCTATTTGGGATTAGCCACCTATTTCCATTATGTAGCTTCAAAGCCTTATTGAAAATTCTAAACTTAAATATGCATCCTTGCAATTTTGCGTGCAACATAAATTATATTTCCTAATTTTTTTTTATCTATATTTTTATCGATAGATGATATATTCTCAATGAGGAAAAGAATAAGGATCCTGAAATATACTAAAGTTTGTTCCCCCTATTCTTTCTTCTCTTCTCTTATTCTCTCTTCGTCTTAATGTCACATAAGAGGTGTTGAAGTAAATCTTTTGGACTTTGATTTCAAACCGTAGTTTTGTTGAGTTTTTTATTAATTTTTTAGATACGTTTCTAGTGTTTTGGATTGTAGGAAGCAAAAAAAGTAAGGCATTGAGAAAGCAATTTTAAAACTTTATAAAAAAAAAAAATTTCCAATTTATAACAAGGTTTTAAATGATGTACAACATGTTATAAATAATTTTTATTAAGAAATTAATATTTTCCCCAACTTACGTTTTGCATTCTTGAGAAAGCTTGAACTGTTTTTAGTTTTGCTATCTTTATATAAAACTTTTCTATATTAGCTACTACTTAATTTTAATAACAACAAACATAAACATAATAATAAACAAAATTAAAATGGAATAATATCTATTCATGTAGATACAGAAGAAAAGTTTTTCTATTGACTCAAACGTTGTACCTACAGGATACGAATAGAGAAAGAGGAAAAAAAATGAAGATTTCACATGGTACTTGTAATCAGTAAACATAAACATAATATTAAAACAAATAATGATGGTAATCACGATGGTGATACTTCTTGATTGTGATTTTGGATTTAAAGCAATAACCTTAATCATAGGCCTTCATTATTTATCTTACCTGCCAATGGCAAATTGTATGGAATGGTTGCATTTGTATTTGAGAAATTAGACAGCATGTACAATTAAAATGGAGATTTGAAAGCATTGATTTCCAAGACATTTTTCTGAATTTGACGGCAATTGAAAAGCAAGATAATTTTTATGGGACACTCTTTTGTAAATTGCGGAAATTCTTTGAATTTTAAAAATGTAAAACAAATACTACAACCCCAATTTTCATAATGGAGTGGAAATTTCCAATTGGGTTGGTTTAACCAAGAAAGAAATGTGATTCTTTATGTTTAATTGGTCTGAGCTTGTAACAAGATAGTCTTGTCTGCAAGACCCTATTACAATTACGGTTGCACCACTTAGCCTAAGTAAGTTTTCGAACTCTAAAAAGTTCTCATCAACATGAGTGGTGTAACACAAATCATAGAGATCTTCATTGTGGCTGCCTTAAATGATGATGTAATAATTTTCAATGACAAATCTAAAACACAAATTTCCCAAATGAATAGCAAATGATGATGTAAAGTTGTGATTTACAAATTTGTATTTTGTTGGCTTTTATTCTGTGCCAAATTTGATTGTAATTTTTTTCAATCTTGTGTACCCTGTATTTATTGTGGGATGTGATTGTAAGGGTTGTGTGTTAGAGAGAGAGAGAGTGTGAAGACTCAAGCAAGTGAAGCCAGAAGACTTCTCGCAGGTATTTCACGACTAAGCTTCCCGCGAAGTGAAGCATGTGTCTTGCACATGACTGGAATGCGAAGAGTCTATACAGATGGAGACAGCTGTGTCTTGTAAGTATCTCGCGGGTAAGGCCTTCCCACGAGACACCTGCGAGACATTCTGTTCTGCTAGTCTGTACTACCTGATACACACTTTCTATACCCTCACTATATATACCCATATTACCCACAAATGTGAAAGAGAGCTTCTGAGAGAAAACCCTAGTTAAAACACTTGAAAGTTAGAAATTGTTATACCAAAAATTCTCTACACATTTGTTTGTGGAATTTCCTCATCTCCTACCTCTCCATTTCCATACCATTGAGAGGTCAATAGCCCAAACACTTACCACACCTTTTGAGAGTGTCCAGTGAGGTTTTGGTGTTGCTGGGAAACATTGGAAGAAGCCAAGGATGGCAGATGCAACATGGAGCTTGTTGCAGGATCCGGAGAGCTAGACAAGACACGATTCCGAGAAGACTTGTTGGAGTAGGAGCTTGGAGGGCTTAGGTACAAAGGGTAGATTAGATTTGGAGGGTCTCTTGCTTACCCATGTATCTCAACTAATTGTCTAGTGGATCGATTTCTGTTTGGAGGGCGGCGGAGAGGTTTTTCGCTGAGTTCTTCGGTTTCCTCTTCGATTACATGTCTCGGTGTTATCTGTATTTGCATCTCTCTTCCTTACTCTTGTTCATTTCATTTTACTGCTGTGTTGCTTTAAATATGAATTAGAGTAGCTCTCTTGTTTGTTTGCTTGCATTTACACTATTCCGCACTTAGTATTAAGTTAGTGTAAAATCGATCAAGCCGTAATTTGAATTGGGGGTCTAAACAAGCTCTTGTGTTTTCACACATTTCAAGCTTTCAATTGGTATCAAAGTGGGTACACTCACTGCGGTTTAAATACCGGAGTGTGATCCTTGACCCTTTGTGATGGACCGGTCACAATCTCTTAATGCCACACCATTCTTTGATGGAGGCAACTATGCTTTTTGGAAGGTTCGAATGAGGGCTTTCTTATGTGTTATAGATGAGTCAGTATGGGATTCCGTAGAGAATGGGTATGTTACACCCACTACTGCTAAGTCCGAATGGGACAAGGCAGCTCTTGCATTAGCTAATGCGAATAGTAAGGCCATTAATGTTATATTCTGTGGTGTGTCCCCTGATGAGTTTCACAGGATATCGCACGTGGAGACAGATTAGGAAGCTTGGACGATCCTTGAAACGACCTATGAGGGTACCAAGAAAGCCAAGGATACGAAGCTTCAAATGTTGACCACCAGATTTGAAGAACTTAAGATGGGAGATGATGGGGCTTTTGATTCTTTCTATGGAAAGCTTAATGAGATTGTAATTGCCAAACTCAATCTTGGAGAGAAGATTGAAAACTCTAAGGTGGTGAGAAAAATTTTGAGGTCTTTATCGGAGAGTTTTCGAGCAAAAGTTACAGCTATAGAAGAGAGTAAAGACTTGGATGAGATCAAAATCCAAGAGCTAATCGGATCTCTTCAAACATATGAGCTAGGACTGCCTTCTAATAAATTGAGCAAATCCCTTGCTCTTAAAACCATCACCGAGAGAATGGACAACCCCTCCGAAGAGGATGATGTGGAGAAGGAAGTAGTTTTCCTTGCAAAGAACTTCCAAAAATTTCTAAAGATGAACAACAGTGGGAAGCCTTTCAACAGAGGAAAGTTTTCATCTCCCAAGGGTGATAGGAAGGAATTTAGGAAGAAAGATGGGAAGGACTCTCAATCTACTCAAGGAATCACTTGCTTCGAGTGCAATGGACATGGACACGTCAAGAAAGAATGTCTGAATTATTTGAGAACAAAGGGCAAGGCATATGCCACAACTCTTAGTGATTCAGATTCTTCCAACTCAAATTTGGAGGACAGCTGTGATGAAGAAGGGAATTTCTTAGCATTTATGACTATTACTCATGTTGAATCTTCAGAGGACTTGAATTTGCTTGTACAAGAACTTGGGGAGCATAGTGATGAGGAATCCATGGGAATTATCAGAGAATCAGATGCTGAAGAAGATGAAGATACAGCTGGTCTTAGAGAAAACTACAATTCTCTACTTTAGAAGTTAGGGGAATATGCAAAGATGGCTAAGGCAGCTGTGAAAAAGATGAAGAAAGCTGAGGAGGACTATAGAAGTCTCCTAGTGAGATATAAGGAGGCCAAATGCGAGATAGAGACGCTAAATGGCGAACTAAACGAAGCTTACACCAAGGTGAAATTCCTTGAGCTTGAGGCGATTCGAGCGAATGCCAAGGTAGAGCAAGTCTCCACAAAGAAACTTGATGATGTACTTTCATCTCAGAAGACCTTCTCCGACAAAACCAGATTAGGATACATCGGAGGAAGTAGTTCAGCTGCGAACATCTCCAAAGAAGTGAACTTTGTGAAGGCCAAAGAGCCAATTGTAGTTGTCCCAACTGTTGAGAAAGCCAATGTGGAGAAGAAGAAGAATATGGCTGAGCAAAGGGTGTTGAACAAGCCTCGCAACCAATCAATGATTAGGTCTGAAGCCAAAGGGAGATCACCTCCAAAATCACAAAGAGGTCTGAGAGCAAACCATGTATGCAATTATTGTGGAATACAAGGACACACCAGACCCAATTATCATAAGCTGAAAGCATTGAATAATGCTAGGGACCAAAGGTTAAGAGGACCAAGAGATGACAGGAGGAATTGGACTGTTGGGCAACCACGAAGTCAAAATGAAGATTCCGATGTGGTGGATGTAATGAAGATGATTGAGGCATTCACCACATGTTTGGCGAACTTCAACAGCAAGTTTAAAGGTCACAATTCACGTACCCAATCCTATAGGGATATCACCCCAAATGCACGTGACGTGTGGGTGAAGAGGGGTACTCATGCATGATTATCTCCCATGTCCATGCATCAATACTTCCAATGCTTAGAATCATAGGTTCATGCATCATATCATGCGTTGTTTTCTATTTATAACATTTTTTTTAAGTTTTGCTGTTGTTGATCTTACTATTCTTGTTTTGTTTTAGAGTGTGTTCAAAATTCAAAAACCCATAAAAATTGAAAAATCTTCAAAAAGTTTGATCACTTGTCTTTGTGTATGTCACATGTAAGTTTCGCCTAGTACCTTCGTACTTATGGCGTAGTGCATTTATAAGCCTAACTTGTTTTGTATGCACATAAATCTTTGTGGGAGAAATCTTGAAATTTTTGTGTGATTGTTGTAAATAGATCTTCAAGCTTGTCATGAATGATTGGTCAATAATCTTGATGGTCTTGATACTTGCATAGACTTGTGCCTATATCTCTTCCCACTTCATTTTTATGTTTTTGCTATAGAGTTCACCAAATGTAAATCTCCAAATGAAAGAGATATTGAGCTGCAAAAGCCTGTCGCACATACTAGTATTTGACTAAGAAAAAGGGAAAGCAACTTTTAAATTAAAATGAAAAGGTGCTCAAGAGCCAAATGCTAACTCTCATTGATGAAATATCAAAAATTTCAAGCACTAATCTCAAAAAGAGATGAAATATCCAAAAAGGGATCAATTGTAATGAATTATGCAGAGGCCAAATGAAAAGCTTCTAAGAATTGTAGTCATTCTCTTATGGGAGGTCATATATACTAATTTCTATAATAGAGATAGACCACTTGATTTCGAACCAGTTGTGTATGACTTGATTGAATTGATCATTGAAACATCACTCTAGACTATGGACTATTTCACATTTGATACTCACACACAACACACGAGACTTTGTTCAAATAATGTCTATCTCATTTGTGTGATTGTACTTGTTCAAATGTGATGTGTATGCTCAAATACTTCCTAATCAAACCCAAAAAGATTTTTGAGTGTTTTATATGTTTTTGAAAGTGATTTTGTACTTTCATGTTTCTAGTTTCTATTCAAAATGCATGTTTGTGTTTTTCATCAAAACCTGGTTCAGAGGTTGTTTCGCGAGAAGTTCGCGACTTAGAGCTTCCCGCGAAATGTGCTTGAGGGAAATCAAAAGTCATATTTTTCATACAAAAACCCTCGCTACTACCTCACAGGTATTTCGCAACTAACCTCTTCTTGCGAAATCGTTTTTAGGCAAAAACTGAATTTTTCTCAAAATCACACAGAAACTTTCACGACTAACTCGCACCTAATTCGCGACTAATAGCTTCTCACGAAAGCATTTGTGCTTCAGTGGCTCTTCTTGCGACTTCCTCGCGACTATTTCGCTATTGCCTAACCCGTGAAAAACACGTGTTTTCAGTTTCTATGTAGCAGATGTGATAGTTTTTCAAACACTTTTCACTTCCCTTGCACAAGTCTCTTGAACCCCTTTCAACCGAAATCACTATTTCATTCAAACCCCATCATTTTCAAGAAAATACTCTGTAAAATCTTTTCAAGGTATGTGTTTCTAACACTATTTTCACTTTTTATTTTTGGATTATGCAGATTTTGTGCTTAGGGTTTTGAAAATTGGGGATTTTTGAAAATTGGGTTGGGTTTCCTATTTTTTGTGAAATTTTTTTCAATCTCTTGATTAGGCTTAGTCCCATTTGCTGTTTATGTATTTGTGCTGGCCCCTTGTGGCATTTTAAGGTTGTATTGAGGCATTTTTCAATTTGTTCATGCATTCTTCATAACAGTTATGCACCGTTGCGTGATAGGTGTTTGTCAAAATGTCCAAGTGACATTCTTATGTTGAATTGGACTCAAGTGAGTTCCAATGATAGGTTTTTGTCTTGTCTAATCATGCTTACCATGTTTCGGTCTTCGTCTTTGTATTTCACACACTTTGCCCATGTTGCACACACTAGGCACACAACTAAGCACCTTCTTAGCACCCTCATGCTGCAGTCTCATGCTGCAGTCTCATGCATCAGCACATGCATACACATGTATCAGCAAATGCACAACCTATGCACATACAGACACACTCACCTCTTTCATGCATTGTGAGTCTGATTACATGGTTTAACATCTTTAGCATGTTGTTTTGTGTTTATTTACTCTATTTTTGAGTTGTTCTGTTATGTTTTAGGTTGTTTTACCTTTAAGTTGAACCAATGTGAAGCTAATCAACTTTATTGTGTTTTGTTTTGTGTTTCTACATTTGGTTCTTTTCTGTTTTTGCATTCCTTTGCACAGATGGCTCCTACTACGCATGCAACCACCAAGAAGCCATCTTCCAAATGCGCACGCATTGATTCTACTCATTTCAAGTCTACTGATGCTGATATGAAGTTTAATGATTGCTACAAGGGAGCAACCATTATCATGGAAAGGGTGGTCAATTTAGAATCCCTTGAGGGCACTTTCATCCCTGAGGTGTTCAAAGAAAGGACATGGACCAAACTCTTGAACCCGGTTAAGGTTGTCTATTCAGAGATCATAAGGGAGTTCTTCTCCAATGTTGCTATAAATAGAGATCGTATAGAATGCTGGGTAAGGCACAAGGAATTTATGATTACAAGGGAGATCATCCAAGATTTTTTGGAACTTCATCCAACCTCACAACCAATTGCAGTGCAGTATGAGGATAGATTGGGATCTACCGTTGAGATGATAAGGACACTTGGTGGCACACCTAAGAAATCATCCATGAACACAATACCATTTTCACCGGAGATGAGAGCTTTGGCATATATGATGATCCACAACTTATATCCGATCACCAACCTCACCACTTTATTTGCTCCAAGGACAAGATTTTTGTATGATCTCTTTACCCACAAAGAGATAGATATTTGTGGACATATCTTCCATGTGTTGAAGAAGAGTATTGAGAAGCAGAATTCAAGAACTATAATGCCATTTCCCTCATTGATTATGGGATTAATTGTGAAGACAAAGCTCAAATTCCCGAGTGGCCTCACTGTGGTTCCGAGGGACTATCCCATTGGTGCACACATAGTCACCAGGAGCACAGTCCACATCAAAGGTTCCAAGAAAGGTGTGCATACGATACCACAGGTTCGTGTTGTGGACAAGGGTGAAGATACGGAGGAGGAGATTGATAGATTCACTTTTGCCACAGAGCCATCAACTCAGCCATCATCCTCAGCACTCGAGGACCAGACAGACTCGACCGTCTTCTTGACAAAGTAGAACAGATGTACACTATGTTGATTCCCATATGCGACACACAGCGGACCAATTTGCTTATGTCCAGGGTCAAATCATAGACTTATCATCTTAGATCGATGACTTATCCGTCAACCATGGTTTAGACTCCAAGTCTGACCAGTTTTAGCCCTTTGGCCATTCCAGTCAAAAAGGGGGAGAAAAATTTTAAGGGGGAGCTTGCACAGTGTTAGGGTGAGCATAGGTTCAGACTTAGAAACATTGGTTTATTGGTTATCGGTTTATTTGGTTTTTTTTTTTGCTTCTATAACTGCTGTTTTTACTGTTTTTGTTTAAGACTTCAGTACAATTTGCTCTTAAATGTTTTTCAGTTTATATTCAGTATGTTTGTGACTATCTCAATGCTTGTGTAGCATTCTCTTCGTACTTTTAGATGTTGCTAAAATGTCTTAAGTACTTCACACTTGTGCCCTAGTAGGACTGTTCCTAGATGCATATACTTCATGTATTTTGCATTGGTTGTATGATTGGACATGCAAATAATCATAAGTGATTGCTTCGTTGTACATGTTCGGATGAACATCTACTTGTTATATGTTCATTGGAGTCATTCTTTAATGACTGCCCTTGTTTGATCAAGTGTTTGTTTCCATGATATCTATTGTTTACATACTTGATCGCACTATGCTTGCTCTTGTTCATACCTTGTGTTCAACTTGTCATAAGCTTAATGAAAGTTTTGTTTATGTGCGAGTGTTTTAGGTTACAGGTATAAATTGCAAGTGCTTCACAGTTTCTAGATTAGGTGTGAGTGAGTTTTGCCATTGTTCCCAAATTCACATTTAAGTCTAGAGTCTGTTGTTAGGGGTTTTGTCACGGAATAGCCAAAGGGGGAGATTGTAAAGTTGTGATTTACAAATTTGTATTTTGTTGGCTTTTATTCCGTGCCAAATTTGATTGTAATTATTTTCAATCTTGTGTATCCTGTATTTATTGTGGGATGTGATTGTAAGGGTTGTGTGTTAGAGAGAGAAAGTGTGTGAAGACTCAAGCAAGTGAAGCCAGAAGACTTCTCGCGGGTGTCTCGCGACTAAGCTTCCTACGAAGTGAAGCATGTGCCTTGCACATAATTGGAATGCGAAAAGTCTGTACAGATGGAGACAGTTGTGTCTCGCGAGTATCTCGCGGGTAAGGCCTTCCCGTAAGACACCCGCGAGACATTCTGTTCTGCCAGTCTGTACTGCCTAATACACACTTTCTGTACCCTCACTATATATACCCATATTACCCATAAATGTGAAAGAGAGTTTCTGAGAGAAAACCCTAGCTAAAACACTTGAGAGTTAGAAATTGTTATACCAACAATACTCTACACATTTGTTTATGGAATTTCCTCATCTCCTACCTCTCCATTTCCATACCATTGAGAGGTCAATAGCCCAAACACTTACCACACCTTTTGAGAGTGTCCAGTGAGGTTTTGGTGCTGCTGGGAAACATTGGAAGAAGCCAAGGATGGCAGATGCAACATGGAGCTTGTTGCAGGATCCGAAGAGCTAGACAAGACACGGTTCCGAGAAGCCTTGTTGGAGTAGGAGCTTGGAGGGCTTAGGTACAGAGGGAAGATTAGGCTTGGAGGGTCTCTTGCTTACCTATGTATCCCAACTGATTGTCTAGTGGATCGATTTTCGTTTGGAAGGTGGCAGAGAGGTTTTTCGCCCAAGTTTTTCGATTTCCTCTTCGATAACACGTCTCGGTGTTATCTGTGTTTGCATCTCTCTTCCCTACTCTTGTTCATTTTATTTTACTGCTGTGTTGCTTTAAATATGAATTAGAGTAGTTCTCTTGTTTGTTTGCTTGCGTTTACACTATTCTGCACTTAGTATTAAGTTAGTGTAAAATCAATCAAGTCGTAATTTGAATTAGGGGTCTAAACAAGCTCTTGTGTTTTCACACATTTCGAGCTTTCAGATGAAACACCTTGGCGTTTGTTTGCTTCACCTTTTGCTACTTCTTCAATATGAAGGATGCCAAGAGGAGGGTAATGACTCAGGGAGCAATCCTATTAAAAATATTAAAGGCTGATGCATCTCCATAGATGTCCCCCTCATAAACCCCCAACCTTGTATTTTTTGTTTGGTTTTTGCCTTTATCTTTCGAGGAATTAAATTGAACACTTTTCTTCTACCTACACTTGGATGAACTCTAGTCAACCATAAAATATTTTTCGTTGAGACAACAATTTCTCTTCTGGTTAGTTCTATTTTTTAATTGATATATATCATTAATGAGTACTTTTTAGGGGACAGAGTGCTATCAATAACAATACACATAAACATATAATAAAAAATAAAAATAAAAACTATAAAAATCAATATAAGATAAAAACTATTGATCACCCTAAAATTCCAATTGTTGGCTAATTTATCTTTGATTGTAGAATGAAAATATTATTTTGAGTTAAAAAAGAATAAGATTAAAACTTTGAGATTGTGATTGTGATTGTTCTTTTAAGCAATGCCCAACAGCCTCCATCAAATGTTATTCCATATATATAAAGCCAAATTGAGAGAAAATTTAATTATATTTCAACTGTAGGCTAATTTTGTGCCTTGTGTCCACTTAATTTTTTTAATCTTTGTGACAAGTAAGTTAATGAGTGAAAAATACTAAGAGTTCAATATTGATGAACTAGAAAAAAATAAAATGAAAACGAATCATATATTTACTTAAGAAAAACTACCGCATGCTCTATCTTATTAAAATTATAATAAAAATGATCATAACTAGTAATGTTAAATTTAAGCAGTAATTTTAACATCCATCTACCTTGAACTTCCTTACCTCACTGTAAGTTCTTCCTAGTCCACTTCAAGGTTAGAGCAATCTAAGACAGAAAAGAACTAATGAGATCTCTCAAGGTCTTTGCTTGAAGGTCAGAACAAGCTAAGCTAGATAAGAATGTGTATTAGACGTGAGCTCTCTTCTTTCCTTTTGTAGTTGCATGTAGCTCCTTGCCTATAGTGTTAGAGCACGATGTATTGAATTATAACCCATTACCTCTAGAAGCACCGTCTTCTTTCCTTTTGAAGTTGCATGTAGCTCCTTGCCTGTAGTGTTAGAGGCTTAGAGCACGATGTATTGAATTATAACCCATTACCTCTAGAAGCACCGTCAACATTGAATTTGAACCTTCTTAGAGGAGGTCTACTCCATCTTACAGCCATATATCAAACAGTTTTCGGCTTAACGATTGGAATACCCACCGCTTCCTGACGAACATTTATTTATTTATTTTTATAATTTGATTAATTATATTTTTTTTTTTGATAAAAAAAATGTGTTTATATTTAAATTCATCCATGCGTATACATGGGTTGTAATTAAGATAGTAAAAATGAATAATGAAAATTCAATGTGATATTAACATATCCAGTGAAAAGCATCAAGAATGAAATTAGATAGATAGAAAATGTACCATTGTAGTAATGGGATATTTTAGAGATTTTTTTTTTTTTTTTCTTTTCCAACTCCATTAAAAACAAAATTGGTGATTGTTACTCATGGTCTCTTTCTCCTAATTAAGCAGTCACCAAAATCACAAGTGCACTATAGTTTGGTTTATAAGATTTATATAACAAATATATTACTGTTCCGTTTGGGTAGAGAAATATATACCATTCCTACTACAATTAATTTGGAACAACTATTCATTAGTATTTTGAATTCCATTAAAAATGAAATTGGTAATTGTTACTCATTTTGTTGTTTTGTTTTTTTGTTTTGTTTTGGTAAATAAGGATAATTTATTCAGGAGAAGAAAAAGAGGGACTAGGGGACCCTGTCCGTTGGCATTAACTAGTGCCCAATCCAGAATAGAGTTGATGGGTCAGAGACTTTCACTTGCCAAGTTATACAAAGAGATGCCGAGCATGCCCAATTGTGGGCCAAACCATTAAATGAGCGCTCGAATGGACTAGTCTAAGCACAAGATGGGCTTGATAACAACACCAATTACAACTTCCACATCACCTTCACCGCGAGTAAGGCTGCCTTAGCTTGGGCTTGAAGCAGGGCAAAATGTGACAATGTTTATACTTTATAGGGACTCTTTTATATTGGAGTAAAAAACATTTGGAAAGAAGACCAATGTTCTAGGGAAAAATGGGTAAATATCCTTAAATTTAAAACTATGTAGCAAAATCCCCCATGTTTCGAAACTATCAAGCAAAATATACCTGTTTTTGGAATTCGATTTTAACAAAATCGAGTTACAGGTGGAACTCGACATTAGCAATGTCGAGTTCTATGCATATTTTGCCACTTAAAATTTTTTGAAAATTTCAGTGAAACTTGACATTACTAATGTCAAGTTCTACTTAAAAATATACTTAGAACTCGATTTTGAGGATATTGAATTTTACACAGAAATCGATTTTGTTGAAATCAAGCTCCAAAATAAGGGCATTTTGCTAAATAGTTTGGAAAGTGTGGTATTTTGCTACATAGTTTTAAAATTAAAGGTATTTACCTATTTTGGCCTCTTCAATTGCTTTGAACTTTGAAGCAGGGAGGGTGAGGTCTACTACTTTGAAGCAGTTGATTTTTTCAATCTTGGAGATATTTGGAGTTCAGGAGATGAACCCATGTCTTATCTGCATAAGAGATCAAGGCTTTATTTAGATCATTGGTTCTTCTAAGGCCAAGACCTTCAATTGATTTAAGTTTAAAAAGTGAAGACCATGCTCTCAGGTATGCTGTCTATTTTGTAATATGAAAGTTCATTTGTTATTGGTATATATGCCACATATTATTTAGCAATTTTTGGAATAGACATTAACCCCTAATACGCCAAAACCTTGTGTTAGAGAGGTAAATCATCCTTAAGTGTAACAAGTAGAGAGTCTGGTTTAATGGTTTACTTCTTATATTGTAGAGAATTTGGTTTAAGTGTATGGAATAATTGGAAATTGGTTATTACCTGCTCGAGCACTGAGGTATAGTATAGAGCCCTCTCCAATAAAACTTATGAACTTCTATGGCTTCAATGGCTCCAAGTTGATGCAAACTGGGTTGGTGATCCTACCACTTATAACTATTGTTTTTTACTTGCTACCTCCCTTCCTAGTGTAGTAAGAAGCAATGGCGGAGTCAGAAATTTTTGTTTGGGGGGGCCGATTTGTGTTGCTAATTTATTAGTCTATACAAACTTTTATACACATACACAAACACATGTATCTATACACACACAAAAAATTAGTATCTCTCATAATGAATCCTTAAAACTAGATGTTTCATAGAATTAAATTAATCTTTCACCGTCTTCCATAGTGAAATCCTTACAATTTTCATTTTTAATATAAGTTACCAAATTGTCTACCGTTGTGAGTAAAAAAATTTCAATTAAATTAATGAAGTCTTCAAAGACATAAATGATTCAAAACTTTAAAAAATACGAGAATACATTTTACCGTAAAAAAGGAATTTGAGAAACAATACATTCTCTATAACTATTAGACAAATTGGACAATTTTTTTTAGGAACATTATTGGACCAACTCAAATAGTTGGGGGGGGGGGGGAGGCAAGTCCCATTTTTGAGGGCTAATTATTAAAATATTAAATATTTCTATATAGTAAAAAAAATTTCAAAAATTTTGCCCCCCACCTTAACATGTAGCTCCGCCTAATATATGCCATTGCCCGCTTCAACATAGAGGTTGCATATAGAGCCCTCGCCAATACCACTTCAAAACTGTTATGGCTTCGATGGCTCTTAGCCCATTCGTATGCTCCTCACACGACTAGCACCCATATCGACTATGACAATTGGAGTGCTATTCACATTGCTCCACGAGCCCACCAAACACATTGACATCGATTGCCACTTCAGCTGTCACCATCTTCACCATAATAGCATCCACTTGCAATTTGTCTCGTTTGAAGATCAACTTGTTAATGTGTTCACAAAATTTCATCCACCTAGCAGTCTTTGTGACTCATTTTCAAAATCAAGTTGGCTTGAGCCATTAGTATATCTATTATAGTAAATGCAAAATAATTTTCATATTTATTGTACATGTATTCAGTCCTCAATCATGACTTTAACCAAAGATGTGTTAGCTTTGGTGTGTAAGGCAGACTGTAGTTTTGTTTAGTTTTTTCTGCAATAAAGATTGAAGTTTATCCACACAAAAAAAAAAAAAAAAAAAAAATCATGACTTGAATTAACCTTGATTCAAGACAAAATTAAGGTCCTAGGTAAACTCTTTCCAGTATAACTCTCTGAAATTTTAATGTATACCCCTCTCCTATACAAACAAAACATACCGAATAGAGAAGTCTTTACATTCAGTAATTCTTGTTCATTTCCTCTATTCTTTTCTATATTCACCATAATATACTTAAAATAGTTTGTTAAAGAGAGATAAATCTTCGTAAATGTACCAAGAACAGAATATGGTTATATGCTTTAGTTCTTAGATTGAATGTTTGACCAGGGACTCATGGTGGAAATTAAAGAGGAAACAGATGAATTAGTATTGATACCATATGACAAAAAAAAAAAAAAAAAGGAATGTAATCATATTTCAGTTAAATTATGTAAGATAAAATTCAATAAATTCTACTGCTTCTCTAATAAAAAATTCATGTCCAATTATTTTGAATATTCATTCACTTCAATTAATATTGACAAAGGTTTTCTGATTTTTCTCAAAGTTTTCAAAATGAATATATAACCACGACATGATTATGTTCAGAACACATGCTAGCTATCGACCTTGAGCCATTGTAATAGTAACATTGTTAACAGAGCATATATTTTGACTGCTTTGAGAGGACTTTGTATCTTAGTCCATTTGCCTTTCAGTGTATGCTGGTTTCTTTGGATGAGGCAGATCAACAATTTCACTTTTAAGCATTGAAACAACAACAGATGCAGTTGGCCTATCTTTAGCAATTTCTTGCACACACAACAGCCCGACATGTATGCATCTCAACATCTCCATTTCAAACCATTTTGCATAAACCATCGAGTCTATCAATGCTACAATGTTGTCTACATTCCACAATTTCCATGCCTGGAAAATATAAACAAGATTCAAATTGTTTGCACAAATACCAATACTAATTATAAAAATAAATAATAAAACAGAGCAATGGAGGTTTTAAAAAATGAGGCAATAAGATGACTTACTAGTCCTAAAAGGGTCAGGGATTGCTCATCATCATAAAAAGTAATTCTTCTTCCACTAACTATCTCTAGTAACAACACTCCAAAACCAAAGACATCTAACTTCTCTGAAAATCATCCTTCTATAGCATATTCAGGGGACATATAGCCACTAAATTCCAACAATAAAACACATCCAGATCTTGTCATTTCATATATTAGTATTGCTACCAAATTAAATTTAACAAATCAAGGGTACTTACTAAGTTCTGACAACCCTTCTAGTGTCAGCTTGGTCTTCATTGCCTCTAAAAATTCTGGCCGTACCAAAATCTGATATTTTTGGATTTAGTTCTTTATCCAACAAGATGTAACTTGCCTTTAGATCTCTATGAATAATTCTTAATCTAGAATCCCTATGAAGGTATAGCAGACCTCGACCAATTCCTTCAACAATGTTGAAGCGTTTTGTCCAATCTAGCAATTCATTTTTGTGTGGATCTAATGAATATAATTAAAATGAAACAAAAGAAAGAACGTAAAAATTAAACTTACAAGATGAATGAATATGAAGTTTGCAAAAGTTTATTTGGTAAAATTCATCAGAAAATTATGTTTCAACTGAAGTACCACAGCAGAGAATATTGTTCCATTATCTCATAACACAGTGACAAAATATTTCTGTTAAAAAATTAACATCTAATTTGAGTCAAGGCACAAATCTGTTATATAACTCTACTCCAAGTTCATTGATTCTAATTGATCCTACATAGAATCTAAGTAATGTAATCATAATCTTATTTGGAGTGCAAACGAATAAATAATAATTCAAGTATTGTAAAATGGTTTACTTACTATTAGTTCAGAATTGAGTCTACTATAAATATTCTTTAATGGGTTCGCTGTAATAAATAGAGTTTAATAACAGAGCCGTCAAGAGCTTCTGTTGTTGTGGATGTAAGTATCTAAGGCTAAACCACGTTAACTCCAGATTTACTAATACCATGCAAAAAGAGAGCAAAATTAAATTGATGTATATTAGAAAATATGAAAAGACAAATAAAGAAAAAGAAAAAGAAAAAAAGATAACAAAGGGAATTAACAAGGAGCACGTACTATAGTAGGATTAGAAGTACTGTACAAGGACTCTGAGTAGGATTAGTATAATAAACTCGTATTAGAGGTTTATAAAAGACTTGTGACTAGGATTGGCCCTTAACATCTTTAGCAATTTCTATACACGAAATTATAAAATAAAAAAATAAAAAGGTGAAATATTCTTGTTAAAAGAAAGGGAATCAAAATTAACTAACTGAATAGAAATGCATCTAGACTTTTGTTTGACATGTATTCATAGATCAACATCCTCTCTTCTCCTTCAACACAGCAACCAAGGAGCTTGACAAGATTCCGATATTGGAGTTTAGATATTACCACCACCTCATTATCCCTAACGTCTTCGTTAGGGCCCACTTTGTGGGGTAGTGTCTCAGAGCCCACACGGGATTACCGGGCCGACTCTGATACCATATGTAACGACCCAAGGAAAAGTACTAGCCACATCTGAGCTATACCTCAGAAGCACTAGTCACAATTGAGGCTCATTGTAGTTGTTAATAAAGCCCAGTTCAACCCAGTAAATACCCGATGTGGGACTCATCACACACCCACACAATCAATCAAATTGAGGCATCACAATCTCTGTAACGACCCCACCCCAACTGTGGGGATATTGTCCGCTTTGGGGTCTCATACCCCTCACGGTTTTGTTCTTTCCCAAAGCACACAGCAGTGGGGGAAAAAGCCTCTACACATTGAAGGGAGGTCATTCCTTATAAACACATTTCCATGTGCTTCCCTAGGCAATATGGGATTCTATGGAATGTAAGACCTCTCTTTTTGGGTCACTACAATTCACCCCCCTTACGGGCACACGCGTCCTCGCGTGTAAGGCCCACACTTCTGGCTAGGGCATGGCTCTGATACCATCTGTAACGACCCTACCCCACCTGTGTAGATATTGTCCGCTTTGGGGTCTCATACCCTTCACCGTTTTGTTCTTTCCCAAAGCACACAACAGTGGGGGAAAAGACCTCTACACATTGAAAGGAGGTTATTCCTTATAAACACATTTCCATGTGCTTCCCTAGGCAATGTGAGATTCCATGGAATGCAAGACCCCTCTTTTTGGGTCACTACAATCCACCCCCCTTATGGGCACACGTGTCCTCGCGTGTGGGGCCCACACTTCCTGCTAGGGCATGGCTCTGATACCATCTGTAACGACCCCGCCCTAACTGTGTAGATATTGTCCACTTTAGGGCCTATGCCCCTCACCGTTTTGTTTTCCCCCAAAGTACACAGTAGTGGGGGAAAAGGCCTCTACACATTGAAGGGAGGTCATTCCTTATAAACACATTTCCATGTGCTTCCCTAGGCGATGTGGGATTCTATGGAATGCAAGACCCCTCTTTTTGGGTCACTACAATCCACCCCCCTTACGGGCACACGCGTCCTTGCGTGTGGGGCCCACACTTTCGGCTAGGGCATGGCTCTGATACCATCTGTAACGACCCCACCCCACCTGTGTAGATATTGTCCGCTTTGGGAAAGAACAAAACCGTGAGGGGTATGAGACCCCAAAGCAGACAATATCTACACAGGTGAGATGAGGTCGTTACAAATAATTAACTACATATTCAAATTATTAACTACATAATTAACTACAGATTCAAATAATTAACCATTACCCTATATATAGGACCAAATCCACCTTGACCAAGCTTGTTAGATTGATGGAAGTTGTTTGTTGCACTCGCCAGCTTCTCAAAATCAAAATGCGGTAGCTCCTGGACTTTAACTTGGTTCAGATTGTCTCCAAGCATATTTTCACTTGGAAATTGTTTATGTGATTCTCCTCTGTTGAATAATACAATCCCATTTGCACTGTTTCTCCTTGCTGATTTTTACTACATTGTAAGTAATTTCTAATATATAGAAACATTCCTAGTCCATTGTGTTGTTACTTATAGTGGAAATATTACCTTTTTGTTTAGCCATCCACCTCCACAATATGAATATGCAGATTGAAGTAAAAACTGTTCCTATGATCACGGTAATTCTGACTATTTTTATCACATCTCCCTCTGTATCTGTAAATCTTAAAAAAGTATTAACTCCGCAATACCTAGCAACTGGACCAGCAGTAAAAAACAACTTACCGTGTTCTGAAAAGGCAACGCGCATGTAAAGATCAACCCCACCGCTGGAGAATTTTTGTGCGTCAATTAGGCTTCTAGTCCATGACAAACAAGCAGTGCCAGTATCGTATGCATACGCTATACAAGAATAGTTCTCCAAACACTTCTGCCTGCATTCGTCCTCAAGAACAGAAGAGTAATCTGCAAAGTCTAGAACCTTCATCATTTTCAGTTTCAAAAACCCATCCGCTTTGTTGTCTTCACCGCCAGTAGTATTCACTCTCTCACACTTCAATGGTGTCCTTCTCACACATCCACTACTCCAATTTCCTCTATTCCATTCTTCTGTATTCCTTTGCTCAAACCCCCCTAAACAACTGCAAATTGGCAAACTTTGTGAATTACAGCTTCCAAATGCCCCACACTTAGCATAAAAATCGCACTCACTCTACAAAGCTTTCAACACCACCACCCAATCCTTCTTCTTATCATCCCAAGATCTTTGCTCCAAATTTCCATTCGAATTATGGACTAAATGTATCAAAGATTCAGTCACGTAAGAGAAACTTAAAGAAATTGTTCCTTCTTCATTAGTTTCAATACTAAATCCATTACGAAATGCAGAATCCATATTTGGTACCCCAATAAAGATCCGACCATTCCATTGACCACTGCGCCAATATGGGCTACGGTCTTTCCAAATGAAAGATTGAGGAAGACCAATATTAAGAGGATCAAAACCCGAAGAGAAGCTTCCAATGGATGGATCAGAAGGGCTTTTCCATGATGTCAACTGAACTTTCTTACATGTTCTCATTTTCATCTTGGGCAACATTGTATTAGTAGGAAATTGAAAACCTTCCCATATGGTTGTCCTTGTTGTGTTGTCTCGCAAGACCAGGTTCCCTGAATCTTAAAGCTGCGCACTTGGATTGACAACAGAGTTGGTAACATTCGATGACCAAAGAATCTCCTTTTGTCCATTTAATACTACAAGGTTGCCGTCCTCAGATATAGTAAGAACCCCTGAATAATCCTTAAGGGGTTTCTCTCTGTTCTCTACCCATATGACTGTGAATACAGAAATTCTATTATACCATATTCCAAGATATCGATTTGTTGAATTCACTGGGCTGAAGAATCCCAGTTTGAAAGTACTCCCATTGGAGATTATGTAATCAGAGTCTGTGTCTTTGATGGATTGAGAAGATCTAATGGTGTCTACGGCAACGCCAAAGTTTAAACAAAGGCAACAAAGGACAAACAAGTTACTCTTGCTAAGAAATCCCATAACTTGTTTGAACCTACTTGGTGTGAGAATGCAGGAAAGGGTTCAGGGAGGCTTTGTTTATTTAACAATTTACGGTGGATCGTTTTTATTTCTTCTTTGCTTCATAAAGCAGTATCTCTGAAAAGTCCGGTTTTCTAGTAAAAATGCTACTCCAGAATTTCGCAAGTCTAACATCTCAAAAAAATAAAATAAAATAAAAATAATAAAATGTGCCGTCTTTGTTCTTTAGTGTATACTAGCAGACGTTGATAATTCTCATAATCTCTTGTTGGCCAAAAAATGCAGCTGTTTTATTACTCTTAGAATACTATAAATACGTATTTTTTTTATCACAAAACTATAAGTTTCACTAATTAAGTTTATGATGAAACCCACAATTCATGTGAGAAGAGGGAGTACGCATTTATAGTACTCCCGGAGTATTCAATAATATACTCCCGGAATATTCAATAATTTTTCATTATTGGGTAATCTCGGAGTACCATAAATACATACTCTCTCATTTCACATAAATTGTAGGTCCCACTAATTAAGTTTATAGTGGGACCCACAATTCATGTGAGATGAGGAAGTACACATTTATGGTACTCTCAAAGTATTCAATAATTTTTTTAATTCTCATATGAATTGTGGGTTCCACTAATTAAGTTTATGATAGGATCCACAATTCATGTGAGAGGAGTGTGTACGCATTTATGGTACTCTCGGAGTATTTAATAATTTTATATTAATTAGGTACTCTCGAAGTATCATGAATGCGTACCTGGAGTATTCAACATTTGAAAGAAACAAATGTTTTCTTCTTTTAATGTTATAAACTTATCTGTCAAGCTTTTAATGTTATAAACTTATCTGTCAAGCTTGATTGCTTCACTCCTCTTACTTTAATTATCTACTTACCAAATACAAACACTTACTGCAACTTTTAGAAGAATTAGTTATTTAACACCGTGAGCGATAGCCGTGCCTCCCACTTCGAAGACTCGACCCAAAACGCACGCTAAAATAGATGAAATACATGTATTATCGACCCAACAAAAATGTCTTAGACTTTTCGTTTCGTTTTTTGGATCAACCACGACGACTTTGACGGAAAAACAAAAAGTCATGACATTGATTGTTGCTCCATACAAAAAGGAGTAGTCTCTCTTTACTACTTCTCCTCCCATGAAATATTTTCATAATATAGCTAACACACTAGTTTACACCTATAAAAATAGGCCATCTATTATAAACGTTATTATTATTATTTTTTTCACTTCACATTTTGAATTTATATTATTTTATTTTATTAGTTAATTTGTTTTTATTGGTGTAGAATAAGATCTTTCTTTCATTTAAATGAGAATAGGAATCAGTCAACTATGACAACGAGAAACAAATAAAATTTTGAAGAATCACACTTGAATAATGTCAGTATGAAGTCAGTACATGGACTTGTAACTTGTAAGATTACACGGAAACAGGATCTTTTTTGCATTTAATATTACGCTTATTTTGTCTTCTTAGTTTTATGGGGTCCAAAACGAGATTTTAATGGTTAAAACTTCTTTTCTTGATAGCAGTTGCATTGTATTAAATAAGGAAGAAGATGCATGGCAACACAGCTGATAGTACAAGTTCTTCAATTATAAAACTGCAAACTTCTGTTCAAGAGACTTTTCAGCTTGTGCACGAATAGGAAGATCCACTTTAATTTATGTTTAAACAGTTTATAATGTCTACTTAATCCAACTTTTAGGTATTCCATATTTTAATTGAAAATATTAATTATATAGTAAATTGTTGAAGCCAAATATAGTATTTTTCTTTTTTTTTTCTTCTTGAGCAAGTAGCTTGTGATTGTTTCGGTACAAAATATTTTCCGACTGAAAATGTTTTCAACTAAAAACATTTCCGACTGAATTAACTTCTTTTTTCCCCTAATTGGTTGTGGGTTGCATTTGAATCCTTTGGGATGAAAGTAATCATTTTAAATTATTCAAACTATTTTCTTTTTAATGTCAAGAGTATTCAACTTGAACAGCGATGAATGACTGAATGTGGATGTGGATGTGTTTTTGGTGCTACAATATCATCTAAATTTCATTTATATGCATTTTATATAATCAGATGTGAATGGTAAAAGAGTACGTCAAGTTTCTCTCGATGTCCTAGACCATCTAACAACGAAGGTAGGGAGTTTTCTAGGAAAGTGGTGATCCAAGTCACGTAGAATCCTAATGAAGAAGTCCATTTGTAAGAGAACAAACATTCGCGTACATCCAACTTAGGAATCAACCTAATGTCATCTTCTTCCGATGGCATTTTCTTGGACTGGGTATTTTTTCATACACGCTTAACTTATTTACTGAACTAAGTACACCCAACTTCACAATCAACATTGTTATCAAAAAAGTAATCAAAAATGAAGAAACAAATAATTGTATTACATCACTCAATAGAGCTGAATAGGGTAGGATTGGATTTTGGGTGTCTTGTGTCTATCTCCTGTCATCTCTTTGGAAGGGGAAAAGCCTGCATAGGATGGGAGTGGGACAGGTTGGGCAGGGCCGGCCCAAACGTTTCAGAGGCTTAGGGCGAAATTGTCAAATAGAGCTTTTACATTATCAATTAATTGATATTTAACTAACATTTTATATAATAACTTTAAAAAAAATGCATTCTTTTTACTTTTTAATATGATTTTTTTTTGAGAAAATGCTAAAATTATAAAAAAAAATTAATACAAACTGATGTTGTAAAGAATGTGATCAATGACATGAGGCTTACAAAAGTGCTAGAGATATTATAAAATTTACAACATGAGAATTACAAAGATATATCACTAATCACAAAAATTCATTAAAAAATGCATTTAATAGTTTGTTGAAGTGCACCTATCATATTTATTGTCACATCAAATCATAAAAGTTATGTAGTAAAATTTATAGTATTTTTAATATTTTCCTAATTCAATTACTTGTGATTAGTAACATTAATTATCCATTTTGGAAAAGTTTTTATGTGGAATTAAAAAAGTTGTCAAAACTGTAAATCACTTTTTCATTTTGCCATAAAAAAATTTCCTAAAATGGTTTACTAATGTATGCCCTAATGGCACACATTAGTCAAACCCTTATTTAAGTTTGTCTTATCTCTATCTCTACCATTACTTAATTCTTTGAGCCTTCTTAATAGAGAAAAAAAATAACTACAATTTTTTTAAAATCTCCCAAAAATATATATATTTATTTAAAAAAAAATCAAATTTTGCCCCCCAAATTTGGGGCCTTTCTCTAGGAGGGGGACCCTAGGCAATGGCCTAAGTGGCTTAGGCTTAGGGCCAGCCCTGATGTTGGGGCGGAGTTGGTTCATTGTATTTTATCATTCCTAATGAGGCATGACTTCAACAATAATGAGATAGAGAAACAAGAAAAAGGAGAGAGACAACTATGAGAGTGTTGAGAAAGAGAAACAAGTGTTTTGGGAATGATGATAGAATTCTGACAAAATTTGAGTTAATATTTTTTTATGGATGTGTATTTTGATAAATCCACCATTATTTGAATTACATTTTCTTCTTATATTTTTTATACTAGCAAAATTTCTAGATTATCAAAGATCAATAACTATATCATCAATCAAATATTTAAATTTCATGTTTTTGTAATCTAAAATTATGCATAAAAAATAAGTTTATGGATTGAATAATCAATAATATCTAATTGACATTAAATTTGACACATGTTAAGAACGTAAAGAATATGTAATTCAAGTATTTAACATCTAGATTTTCATAATTCATACCCATGTTAATTTTTTTAGTTGAAGTTGTAGCCAAACTTTGTCCTAATGGAGTAAGTATTAAAAAAAAATAACTTTCATAAATATATATATATATATATATATTATATACCACTTGTAAGAAATTAAATTGTATACACACATATTCTGCATGGGGCAAGCAAAACATATGTCTATCCTTTCTACTTTTAGAGTAAGAAAACTCTACACGAGGTCGAGCACATAAGGTTGAAATTGTTGTCATCTCCACTCTCAATTAAGATTAATAAGCAATTATTAAGTTTTAGACCCAAGTTGATGTTTACTAATTTGTAAATTATCCAATTATTCCAAATTACCCCAACTAACCAATTATGTGTAAATTAGTTGAAGCATACAAGGCATATCAAATAAGGTATCAATAATCATATAAATCAATCACAAGAATGAGGTGACATGGTGATAAATTGAAAAAAAGATAAGAAAAACCACTCCAAAGGAAACCTTTCCTAATAAAGCAATCCACTAGATAAATTTTTGCAAAGTTTCTAAACTCAATTATAAGTCTAAGTTTATATAATTTCAACTTTCAATAAGAGGAAAATAGAAGTGAGAATTAGACAATTAAGCATCTCAAGAATCAAGGGGAAAATGAAACATAGATTAAGTTCTTCTATTAGGGAAAAAAAAGAGAGGGAATGGGAGATGACAACTGAGTGGAGAGAGAGAGAGAGAGAGAGAGAGAGGAATGAAATGGAAAGCAAGTAAACAAATGACTAGTGTATTGCAATAAGAGACAAGCCCAATTAATTATAAAGACTTCAATTATTATATTGCATAGATTTATGGTTGCTAATATTGGAAAGTTCAAAACAAACAAAATTCGTTGTGGTTGTGTCTCAACTCTTGTTGTTGTATTTTTGTTTTAATGTATGTTTTACATGGTATTTAAAAGGATTTATTTTAAAAAAGAAAATTAGAATACTTCTTACGAAAGAAATTTATTAGAAATTGAAAAAAATATAGTTGTATATATATGTTTAGAATTTTGTTTTAAATAGCAATTGAAAAGTGAAAAGATTTCTACTTAAAAGCTTGAATTTGTTTGCTCAACTTTACTTCATCCAATAAGGTGGAACTCACAATGTTCGTAATGAAGTTGAAATAACGTTTATCAAAAATAACATTAGACTTGGTGAAAGTGTTTGAGTAAAATAATTATTGTTACTGATATGTTTATAAATATTGTTAGGACATATGTGATTCACTTGTTAGGAACATATGTCACTATTTTGCTTAATTGGCTAATCCTTTAATAAAACGAACTGTACTTGTATTTGGGTAGATCTAGGATGTGTTTAATACTTCAAGAAACCTTGTTTCAAGTTCAAGCGTTAAAGTCATGCAAGTCTGTCCAAGATTCAAATGCAGAAAGCGTTGTTCATTAAAGCTCAATAGCTAGCCATCTATCGAGCCTTAAAGAGCTATTGAAGCCGTGGCTCAACAGTAGCTCGACAGATAGGCATCTGTCGAGGTTTATGAAGTTCTGTTTTTCAGGACTGTTTTGATTCCAATCCGTGATTGTATGTTTGGGCTTTCTTTTCTCACAACCCTAGACATGTAAAAGGATTATTTTAAGGGCCGTCAAAGGTGGAACAAGTTGCACAAGTGTTGAGCAAAAGTTTGTTCACGCAAATTGTGGCCGGAGACAGAATTTGCCCTAGTTTATCATTTTTGTGAAGAAATTGCTGTGTTTGTGCACCATAGGGTTTTATAACCAAGGAGCTTCTCGATCTTCATTGTTTGGATGAATTGAAAAACTTTGTAGCCAATAACCTTCTCTAATTGGTGATTGAAGTCGTGTACTGGGATCCACGCAATTGGTTAGTCACGTACTGGGAGCCATGCATTACAAGGAGAGATTGTCACTACAGAACAAATCCAATTGGATATTGGAGTAAGGGTTCAACTATAAGTTGTTATAAGGTACTGGGATTCCTTTACTTGTAACTATTTGTTGTGATAATAGTGGATTCTCAGGAGCGGTGATCTTAAAATCACTCAGTGGGGTTTTTGCTGTGTTGGTTTTCCCCATTCGTAAACAAATCACCATGTTAATTTATTTTTCGTTGCATACTTAGTTTATTGGTGATTTGTTTGTGCTACCACACGTTTACATGTTAATTTGATTAATTAATAAACTTGGCTGATTAATCAATTAATCTATTACAAGGGGTCAATTTGTTTTTGGCCTATCAAGTGGTATCAGAGCAGACACACTCTGATTAGGGTTAATCTTTCCTGTGTGATCCATTGACCCCTGTTGTCATGGATAGAGGACAGTCTTTCATTATACCTCATTTATTTGATGACACTAACTATGCATACTAGAAAGTACGCATGAGAGCTTTCTTACAGTCTCTAGATGAAAAAGTGTGGCAAGCTGTGGAGATAGGCTAGACCAAGCTGAAAGAAGCACCAGCCGAGTGGGATGATGCCAAGATCAAGGCAGCAAACTTCAACAGCAGGGCATTAAATGCTTTGTTTAGTGTAGTCACTAATGAGGAATTCAAGAAGATTTCCTCCAGTGAAGCTGCTAAGGAAGCATGAACCATTCTCTAGACAACCTATGAGGGAACCAAGGCTGTTAAGGATTCAAAGCTTCAGAGGCTCACTACAAGCTTTGAAGAGATCAAGATGGAGGAGGATGAGTCGTTTGATGAGTTCTATGCCAAGCTTAAGGACATAGTGAACTCAGCCTTCAATCTTGGGGAAACCATTCCTGAACCTAAGATTGTGAGAAAGGTGCTCAGATCTCTACCCAAGAGATTCCATGCCAAGATTATTGCTATTGAGGAATCAAAGGACATCGACAAGATTCTTTTGACAGAGCTGGTTTGAAATCTGCAGACCTATGAGTTAGGATTAACAAGAATTGGTAAATCGGGTAAGAGCAAAAGCATGGCACTAAAGGTCAAGAGTAGTGACACGGATGAGTCTTCAGACAATAAAGGTTCTAAGATGAAGTCCTACATCACCAGGAAATTCAAAAAGTTTATGAAGAATGTAAATGGAAAAGGCTTCGACAAGGACCGTAGAAAATCCAGTTCTTCTCAGTTCAAGAGCTAAGACAAAGGGAAGAAAGATGCTAGGGATGGCAGTTAGCACACTATTCCCTCAAGACCAAAGTGCTTCGGGTGTCAAGGCTTTGGACATATGAAACAAGAGTGCCCCACATATCTCAAGACCATTGGGAAGAGTAAGACACTTGCTACTACATTGAGCCTGAAGATGATCTCGACAATGAGGATGACGGAATCTTGAATGCATTCACTACCACTGTCAATCCTACTCAAGGGATTGTTGAAGACGTGGATGAAGAAGAAGAATTGGTGGAGTCCAAGTTTGAGAAGATGGATGAACAAGATGACATCCACACAACCTATGCAAAATTGTATAAGGTCTTTGAAAAGCATGAGAAGATGTATAGGTTGACCACCAAGAAGCTTAGTGATGTGGAGCTTGAGCATGAAGAGCTTTCTACAAAGTTTGATGAAGCTAATCAGACTATTGGAGCACTAAGGTTTGAGAATAATTTCTTGGCTGAGAAGACCAAGAAACTTGAAGCAAAACTATTCCAAGTCAGAGCTTAGCTGGAAAGGACTTCAAGTGCTAAGCTCGACGAGATGCTCAGTCTTCGGAAATCTGCTTCCGATCGAACTGGTTTAGGGTATGATTTCTCTTCTCCTAGTATTGCTTCTACTAGTACTACTATTTTTGTTCCTCCTGCTAATAATGTTGAAACTGAGAAAAATGAAGTTAAAAATGAATTAGCTAGTGAGAACATAGATAAGGGTAAGTCTATCTTAGGAGCACCCCCTAAGCAAGATAAGAAAGAAGTTAAAAACCCTAGGGCTAAGAAGGCTAACTTTCAAAGGCCTAAATAAAAGAAGCAACATCTTTATCATCATTGTGGAGCAGCCGGTCATACTCGACCTAATTGCTATAAATGGCTAGCCACTCAACAGAGCAACAGCATGATAGCATCAGGAAACCAAAATCAGTTTTCATCCCCTTTTGCTCCTCTTGGAGATCTTCTTAAAGCCCCATGTTCTTTTCGAATTTGAACGGTTTCAATTCTTCCCCCTCACCACCGGTTCAAGGGTTTGTCAAACAGAAAGGTTCTTCCAAGGTGTGGAAGGAAAAGGGCTCCAAGTGATTCTATTACTTCTTCTCTCTCTCACTTTCTTGTTTTTGTTTGCATTACTTGTGTGTTTTGCTTTATTGTTTTGAGCCAGTCTAGTTTATATGCTTTACTTTGTCTAACATGTTTTTGTTTGTTTTTATTTTTGTTTATTTTGTTTTTCATATAAAATTTAAAAAAGAAAATTGAAAAATACAAAGATAGTGTGTGTTTTGTGTACATTGGTACTTGTGTACTTTAGGTGGCCATTGAAACAAAATTTTCTAAACTTTGTATCTTTTGTAGCTTAGATGAGCATCTCTATGCACAACTAAGCAAGTGAGCTTTGTGGCTCTTGTTTGTGATGAGTAAGATTAAGTAATCTCTTGTACTTAACACTTGTATCACTCTTTTTAAGGGGAAGGACTAGAAAATCCTAAGAGAAAGGCATAAATAACCATCTCACCACTGTTGCCCACCAATCATAAAATGACATCTGTATGCTTCGGCATAGCAAAAGTGCAATGTCAAAAGCTTAACATAATTGGGTATTTCTTTTCTCTCTCTTATATGCCCATGCATGATTTGCTTAAAAAGAAAAATATGCAAAGAAAATAAAAAGCAAAAAGAATAATATGTTTTAAATATGATTGCAAGCATGTATTCTAGGAGATGTGGGAGTTACAGGATGTACCTCAAAGGTGATAGTCCCCATCAAATAGTTATGATTATGTGTAAGTTAAAGTGATTTTATCATATCTCAAATCATCATAACATATATACACTTATGCAATCTTGCAATATTTTTCACACACAACACGAAATATTCTTTGCTACTCTTGATACATATGCAGGTACAATGTGATTTGGCCATCACAAGGTTTACATGTGTTAATGTATGCTCACTAAATTGTCCTGACTTGTTTTTGAAATATAAAATTGGTTAAACTTGTTTAGTGTGTGTGTGTGTGTGTGTGTTTTTGGGATCTATGTGCTAATTATTTTGGTTGAGAGATGATTTTGAGTGTTCAAAATGTTGTTTGGATCCTTGGTTGATTTGCATGCTTGACTGCATTCATATCTATGTTTTTCCCTTCTTGAAAAACTATTTTAAAGCAACCTCGACAGATCCTCGACACCTCTCGACACCTGGCTTATCTTTCGAGCTCTTCAATTGATTTTTATCGCAATCTCGACACCTCTCGATAGCTAGGTGGGTCGATCGAGAAAGTTTCTATCCCCTCGATAGATCCTCGATCCATCAAGCTTCTTTTTGCCTTGGACACATTCTCGACAAATGCTTCTATCGAACCCTTTAAATCTCGACAGATCCTCGACACCTCTCGTTCTATCGAGATTTACTGATGGGCTATATAAGTGGCGCTCGTGATTCTGATCTCACTTTCCTTGATCTCTCTCGATTGATCTCAACCGTTTCACCTCCCAAACACTTTTCTCTTCCTCTAAACTTCTTTCCCAAGAGATTTTCAGCCTTAATCAAGTTACTCTTCACTTGGTAAGTGTCTAAATCCCTCATTTTCATGCATTTCATGGTTTTTAACCTAAGTTTTTGGGATTTTTGAAAAATTTGGGGTTTTTCAAAATCAAAGAAGTTTTTGTGAAATTTTTGGGATGGGTTTTGAAGATTTGATCTTAAAAACTTCATGCATTACATCTCATGAGCATTATAACAGTATTGTCATGCATTTAGATGTGTGCAACTGATTATGTGCTGGTAGGTTTGGATTGGGCTGAGCCCATGATATTTTTTATATTGCATGTCACATGTTCATGCATTCCCATGCATTCGTTCTTTCCTTTCAATATACTCTTTGATATTTTGAACTGCTTTAGGACTTTTCTGATTGTCTTCTCTCTCTCTCTCTCTCTCTCTCTCTCTCTCTCTCTCTCTCTCTCTCTCTCTCCGTTTACATAAGTCTGCTTCTATGGCACCCAAATGTAAATTTGCTCCGTCTCGAAACCCTCTTCGTTCACAGATTAAAGGGAAGGGAATCATCTCCCTACCTGGACTGCCGAGCATTACAAATGTTCTATATGTAGAAAGTCTGAGAGTGAATCTGTTGAGCATAAGTCAGATATGTGATTAAGACTTCATGGTGCTATTCTTAAAGGGAAAGTGTCTTATCATGGATGAGTCAGGAAAGAAACTCATAAGTGGTGTTCGCACTCTAGACAATTGTTATGGACTGGTTCCTGATGCTAATATTGTGTGCAATAGCATTTGTTTACCAAATGAAGATCTATGGTGGGACATGCTAGTTACAAACATCTCTCTATTGTATCTAAGCATGAATCAGTCTTGGGGATACCAAAACTTAGTAGAGTGAGCAATGTGATGTGTGGACCATGTCAGCTTGGGAAACAGATGAAAGCTAAGCATTCGGGCACTCAAACATCTGCTACATCTAGACCATTGGAACTTCTACATCTGGATCTTATGGGTCCAACTAGAACCGAGTCTCTTGGTGGTAAGAGATACATCATGGTTGTGGTAGACGACTTTACTAGGTACACTTTGGTTATCCTCCTACGATCCAAGTCAAATGCTCCTAAGCACATTGAAACCTTGTGCATAAGATTGAAAAATGAAAAGAGCCTGAAGATTGATCGAATTCAAGAACTCATATATGGAGTCCTTTTGCACAAGATCAGGTATATCTCAAGAATTCTCTGCTACTCTTACTCCTCAGCAGAATGGTGTAGTAGAAAGAAAGAACAGGGTTATTTAGGAGATGGCTAGAGCCATGTTGCATAATAAGGATGTGGCTAGAAACTTGTGGGGAGAAGCCATTAACACTACATGTCATACGGTTAATAGGGTGTACTTTAGACCCGGTACCAAGAAGACTCCATATTGGAAAGAAAGAAAGCCAAATGTGAAGTGCCTTAGAATTTTTGGAAGTACGTGTTTCATTCTCAAGGATAGAGAGAATCTAGAAAAATTTGACTCCCGAAGTGATGAAGGAATATTTCTATGATACTCCTCTACAAGCAAGGCTTATCGGGTATACAACAAAAGAACCATGAAGATAATAGAAACAGTGAATGTTGTTATTGATGAGTTTTCATATTCTAGTTCTGAGAAAGCTAGTGAGGAATTCCCCAAAGAAATTCTTCCTCCTGGGCTAAAGGTAGTTCAAGAAATTGTTGAACAAAAGCCCACATCTCCAAGTACTCCTGGTACTCCTATTGTTGTGAAAGATTCTACAAATATATCCACTTCACCAGATTCTGAATCCCATAAAGAGAAAGAACCTTCTTCTAGGATTAAATTAAATCATTATCCAGACGTTATTGTGTGAAACATGAATGAACTCACATTAAGGAAGCGTATAGTTGATAAATGTGTTGCTAACTTTGTATCTTATTCTTATTATTTGTCATAGGTTGAACCCACTAAAGTTGTGGAAGCTCTTCAAGATGAAAGCTAGGTTGAAGCAATGCATAATGAACTGCTTCAGTTTCAGAGGAATGATATCTAAACTCTAGTACCTAGACCGTTGGGTGAGCACATCATCGGCACAAAGTGGATATTCCGCAATAAAACTGATGAGGAAGGCAATGTGATCTGTAACAAGGCTCGTCTTGTAGCTCAAGGATACTCACAAATGGAAGGAGTAGACTATGATGAAACATTTTCCCCAATTGCCCGTATGGAGTCCATTAGAATTCTCCTAGCCCTAGCCTGTCACCTAAAGTTCAAGCTGTACCAGATGGATGTAAAGACTGCGTTCTTGAATGGGCTACTTAAAGAAGATGTCTATGTGGCTCAACCAAAAGGATTTATTGATCCACACTTCCCGAATCATGTGTTGTACCTCAAGAAGGTACTTTATGGGTTGAAACAAGCCCCTAGAGCTTGGTATGATAGACTCACACAATACTTAGTGTCACATGGGTTCACAAGAGGAAAGGCTGATGAGACTCTCTTCATAAAAAGGGAAGATGGCGAGTTGATCGTTGCTCAAGTCTATGTTGATGATATCATCTTTAGGTTTACTATGGATGAACTTGCTCATAGCTTCTCAAAACTCATGCAGGCCAAGTTCGAGATGAGCATGATTGGAGAGCTAACTCACTTCCTTGGATTGCATATTTGTCAACAAGATTCAGGTATATTCCTATCTCAGTCTAAATATGCTAAGAATCTTGTGAAAAAGTTTGGTTTGGAATCTGCTAGTTCTGTCAGAACCCCTATAAGTCCAAATGTTAAACTCATTGTTGACTTGTTACGTAAAAGTGTAGATTCATCTCTATTTAGAAGCATGATAGGTAGTCTTCTTTATCTTACTGTAGACTTGACATTAGTTACAGTGTTGAAGTGTGTAGTAGATATCAGGTTAATCCCAAAGAATCTCATATGACTGCTTTAAAAAGAATCATAAAGTATGTCAAAACCATTACCGACTTTGATGTGTGGTACAGCAAGGACACAAATGATGTCTTAGCTGGGTATTCTGACGCTAATTGAGCTGGGAATGCTAATGATAGAAAGAGTACATTGGGGGGTTATTTTTATATGGGTAATAATCTTGTCTCCTAGATGAGCAAAAAGCAGAATTCCATCTCATTATCCATTGCAGAAGCTGAGTACATCGCTGTTGGAAGCTGTTGCACCCAACTCCTATGGATGCAAAAACTCCTCCATGATTATGGTATTTGTCAAGAACATCTTACTATTTACTGTGACAATACCAGTGTCATCAACATCTCTAAGAATCCAATTCAACATTCTCGAACTAAACACATAGAGATTCGACATCACTTCATTAGGGAGCTTGTCGAAGATGGTACTCTTACTCTTGAATTTATTCACACTGATGATCAAAAGGCTGATTTGTTTACCAAGCCTCTTGACAGCAAACGGTTTGAATTCCTTCATCAAAACATTGGTGTCATCTCTATGAATTGATCTCTTCCTCTCCTCTTTTCTCCTCATGCATTTGCATCTAGTTTTATGCATTGCTTTGTTTAATTTGTTTTTGTTTGTTTTCTTTTCAATTTTGGTTTATTTTGTTTTTCATATAAAAATAAATAAATAAAATTGAAAAATACAAAAACAGTGTGTGTTATGTGTACATTGGTTATTGTGTACCTTGGATGGCCATTGAAACAAAGTTTTCTAAACTTTGTATCGTTTGTAGCTTAGATGAGCATCTCTATGCACAATTAAGTAAGTGAGCTTTGTGGCTCGTGTTTGTGATGAGTAAGGTTAAGTGATCTCTTGTACTTAACACTCGTATCACTCTTTTTTGATGGAAAGGACTATAAAATCCTAAGAGAATGGCATAAATAACCATCTCACCATTATTGCCCGCCAATCATGAAATGATATTTGTATGCTTTGGCATAGTAAAAGTGCGATGTCAATGACATCTGTATGCTTCAGCATAGCAAAAGTGCAATGTCAAAAGCTTAATATCATTGGGTATTTCTTTTCTCTCTCTTATATGCCCATGCATGATTTGCTTAAAATGAAAAATATGCAAAGAAAATAAAAGAAAAAAGAATAAAAATGTTTTTATATATGATTGCAAGCGTATCTTCTAGGAGATGTGGAAGCTATAGGATGTACCTCAAAGGTGATAATCCCCATCAAACGATTATTATTGTGTGTGAGTTAAAGTGATTTTCTCATATCTTAAATCATCATAACATGTAGACACTTATGCAATCTTGTAATGTTTTTCACACACAACACGTAATATTCTTTGCTACTTTTGATACATGTGCAGGTACAATGTGATTTGGCCATCACAAGGTTTACATGTGTTAATGTATTCTCACTAAACTGTCTTAACTTGTTTTTGAAATATAAAATTGGCTAGACTTGTTGTGTGTGTGTGTGTGTGTTTTGGGATCTATGTGCTTAACTTTTTACTATTAAGAGATGATTTTTAGAGTTCAAAATGTTGTTTGGATCATTGGTTAAGTTGCATGTTTGATTGCATTCTTATTTGTGTTTTTCTCTTCTTGAAAAACCGTTTTTAAGCAATCTCGACATCACCTCAACACCTCTTGATACCTAGCTTATCTATCGAGCTCTTTAGTTGCTTTTTATCATAATCTTAACACCTCTCGATAGCTAGGTGGATCGATCGAGAAAGTTTCTGTCCCCTCGATAGATCCTCTATCCATCGAGCTTCCTTTTACCTTGGACACCTGCCCGATAGCTACATCTGTCAACCCTCTTTAAAGCTCAACACCTATCGATCTGTCGAGAATTACTGAGCTTGTATAAATTGGGTTAGCATGACTCGGATCTCACTTTCCTCTATCTCTCTCAATTGCTCTCAACCATTTCACCTCCTAAACATATTTTTCTTTCTCTAAACTTCATTCTGAAGAGATTTTCGGCCTTTATCAAGTTTTTCTTCACTTGGTAAGTGTCTAAATCCCTCATATTCATGCATTTCATGTTTTTAAATCTAAGTTTTGGGGATTTTTGAAAATTTTGGGGTGTTTCAAAATCAAATAGGTTTTTACAAAATTTTTGGGATGGGTTTTGAAGAATTGATCTTAAAAACTTCATACATTGCATCTCATGTGCATTATAACTATATTTTCATGCATTTAGATGTGTGTTATATATGTTATCTGATTGTGTGTTGGTAGGATTGGATTAGGTTGAGCCCATGATGCAATTTTCGTTTGCATGTCACATGTTCATGCATTCTCACGCATTCGTACTCTCTTTTCAACATATTTTGTTATATTTGAACTTTTTTGAGGCTTTTCTGAGTGTTTCTTTCTCCCCCCCCCCCCCTTATCACTCTCTAGTTTACGTTAGTGCATCGTGGCACCAAAACGTAAATCTAATCCGTCCTAGAACACTCTGCGTTCTGGGCATCTTCTTCTTCTGATCCCACCCCCTCTTCTATTTGGTTTCGTGATGAGCAAGCTCAAAAGTACTTCTCGGAGAACTTCTTTAGATGAGGTGTTCATTTGGAATGCCAAGTCATTTTTGTCGGACTTCTCCGACACTGACCTACCTACTATCATTGACAATCGGGGTTGGGAGTCAGTGTGTGATGTCTCGGTCACATGTCCATCCGTACTAATCCAAGAGTTTTACTACAACATGCATGGATTTGATTATTTAGTACCTTATTTCATTACTCGCGTTCGAGGTATACGCATTGTTGTCACACCGGAGATTGTCTTCGATGTGCTCCGTGTCTCAAGGGTAAAGCATCTTAACTACCTCGGCCGTGAGCATCTGAGGATTGTGTCCAAAGACAAGCTTATTTTTGCTTTCTGTGAGCGCCCTTTTGATTAGGGTGAGCATTAGTTCACTTACTGTTTGGCCTTTGCTAAAGGCCCTCGGTTTTTGAACATGGTTATGACTTTTATTCTTCATCCCCTTTCTCATTATAACTCTATTGCCGAGCCTTGTGCTTGATTTTTGTTGTATTTGATAGAGCATCTCACTATAGATTTTCCCTCTCATTTCATTATTTCTATTATAGATGTCTATAGGGATACGGCGTCCCGTGATAAGCTCATCTTCCCTTCAGCTATCATGAGGATCTTACGCCATTTTTCTCTTCCCTTTACTGTTTTTGGCCACTTTCACGTGATGTGTGCCATTGACGCCGCTACCTTTAAATGGAGCGAGGTGCAGTTTCATTCGAGGTGGTCCGGTACGACAGCTCTTCCCACTCCTTCAACTTCATCCACCTTCGCTCCCTCTACTTCAGTGGGAGGTGTGACTCTAGACGTGATCATGGCGCAGCTTCAGCGCATGGATGCTTGCCTTGATACTCTCACTGATGAGTTATGTCAGGTGAGCACCCGTGTCGGTTGTATTGCTAAACGGCAGGCTCGCCTTGGTGGCTTTGTGGAGCCTCCCTCTCCTCCTCACGAGGCATCTGAGATATCCGAGGACAATGATGACTCTGACGACGACGATGATGATGAGGATAAGGATGCTAGCTCTTTTGGCACTGATGAGATGTCTACTTGACACTCTTACCCTTTGTCACTCGTGACAAAAAGGGGAAGCAGTTTTGGTTATGAGAGTAGTCATAGTTAGGGGGAGGGGTTAATATAGGAGATTTTTGTCAGAGGGAGAGTGCATATTGAGGGATATAGTGAGGAATTGATGTATTTTTTCTTTTCTTTCTATTTGAGATACATTATTCTTGTACATGGGTCTTGTGACCATTATTGACATACATTGTTCTTATATTCCTTATATAGTTATGTATGTTTTTCTTTTCACCTATCTCTCCGTATGTTGTTTCTTTTCTTTCTTTATACACATGTTTCTTATATTATGTATGTAATCTATTATTTCTGTTTCACACTATGATGCCTTGATGAGTCTTGTTTAAAGTGTTTTAGAAATACAGGTTGTCAAAGTCTACTTGCCATAAACTCTCTTCTTGCAATGTTTTTCAAGAGTTTGTGTTAGGATAAATTTTATTGTATTCAACAAGTGAATATGAGTTAAGTAATTTATGACTTCTCTCATATCTCATTTGTTTGTTGTGGTTTTGTCACGGATTGCCAAAGAGGGAGATTGTTAGAACATATGTGATTCACTTGTTAGGAACATATGTCATTATTTTATGTAATTGGCTAATCCTTTGAAAAAATGCACTTTACTTATATTATGGTAGATCTAGGATGTGTTTAATACTTCAAGAAACCTTGTTTCAATTTCAAGTGTTAAACCCATGCAAGTCTGTCCAAGATTCAAGTAAGAAAAGTGTTGTTCATTAAAGCTCAACAACTAGCATCTATCGAGACCTGTAGAGTTGTTCCAGCCCGTGGCTCGATAGCAGCTCGACAGATAGGTATCTGTCGAGGTTTATGAAGTTTAGTTTTTCAGGACAATTTTTCATTCAATCCGTAATTGTATGTTTGAGCTTTATTTTCTCACAATCCTAGACATATAAAATGATTATTTTAAGGGTTGTAAAAGGTGACACAAGTTGCAAAAGTGTTGAGTAAATTTTGTTTAAGCAAATTGTGACTAGAGATAGAATTTGCCCTAGTTCATTTTTCTTGTGAAGAAGCTGCTGTGTTTGTGCACTGTAGGGTTTTATAACCAAGGAGCTTCTCAATCTTCATCGTGTGATGAACTAAAGAACTTTGTAGCCAACAACCTTCTCTAGTTGGTGATTGAAGTCGCGTACTGGAATCCACGCAATTGGTTAGTCACGTACTGAGAGCCGTGCATTACAAGGAGAGATTGTCACTACAGAACAAGTCCAATTGAGTAATTGGGGTAAGGGTTCAACTGTAGGTTGGTATAAGGTAATGAGATTCCTTTACTTATAACCGCTTGTTTTGATAATAGTGGATTCTCGAGATTTGTGACCTTAAAATCACCCGATGGGGATTTTGTAGTGCGGGTTTTCCCCATTAGTAAACAAATCACCGTATCAATTTATTTTCTGCTGCATACTTAGTTTAATTGATGATTTTTTTGTGCTACCACGCATTTGTATGTTAATTTGATTAATTAATATACTTGGCTAATTTATCAATTAATTTATCATAAGGGGTCAATACGTTTTTGGCCTATCACTTTGACAGAGCTGGTTAGTAATTTGCATGATAACAGCTTAATTTTGCATATTTATATCATTATTAGAAAGTAGGTAAAAATGCAAAACTGACCCCCTAACTTTCACATTTTTTCATTTTAGTCCTCTAACTTTCAGTTTTGTCAATTCAGTCCTCTAACTTTCAATTTTTGTCAATTCAAGGCTTCGTTACAAATCTGTTACTGTTGCCGTTAGAAGTGCCAAAACGACATCGTTTTTCATGGGGTTATTTTTTTAAAAAAAATTCGGAATCAAAAGAAAAATCTAAAAAAAAAAATGAAAAGAAAACATCGTTCCCCTTCCCTGAATCAAACAAGAATCAAATCCACCCCTGCCTTTGAGTCCCCGACAAAGAGAGTGAGCCGGTTTGAGAGAGAGAGAGAGAGAGAGAGAGAGAGAGAGAGAGAGAGCGACTGAGTTCACCAGCGCTGCCCCTGCTCGCTGCCCCTGCTTGCCGTGTGAACTTGGCTACCCTTGCTCTAGACCTCGCCACTCCTGTTCGCCGTGTAAACCACCACCACCCTCACCCTGTGAACCTCACCGCCCTTGACTGAATCAATGATGGGTGTGCCATGGAGACTGTGAGGACAGAGGGGGTTATGGCTTTGTATATGATTTTGCTTTGAACATTGGCTTGTGATTTTGCTTCATCAATTCATTCATAGATCTGAATTTTGTAATTAGCTTTTTTGACTTGGCATCTTTGAGGAAATTGTATGTAAATCATGAGTGCAAATATATACCTTTTATAAAGCTCTTCTTTTATACAAATATGTGGAGATTTTGACATTTGATGAGATATTTTGCAATTGTGCAAGAGAAGATGTAGTTGTCGTTAGATTGCTATTATAACCAAATTTGTATAATTATTGATGTTGCAATAATCTTAATCAACAAGCAGAAGAATGGTGCTAGAAGAACCAAATTTGGATAATTATTGATTGCTCTTCTTAATCATGGTGCTAGAAGAATCTGTATGTGAATCTGTGGCATTGTCCATAAAGGCTAGCAAGGGCAAACAAAGCATGATCATGAACCAAGGCCGTTAAGGAGGGATGGTGAGGTTCCTCGTCGCTGGTGAACTCAGTCGCTCTCTCTTTCTCTCTCTCTCAAACCGGCTCACACTCTCTCTCTCTCTCTCTCTCTCTCTCGGACTCAAAGCTAGGGATTTGATTCTTGAAAGTTGAATCCTTTTTTTGTTTTGTTTTGATTCAGGGAAGGGGAACGAGGCGTCGTTCCCCTCAATGGTTTTTTTTTTTTTTTTTTTTTTTCTTCTAGATTTTTCTTCTAATTCCGAACTAAAAAAAATAAAAATAAAAAACCATGAAAAACGGCATCGTTTTGGCACTTCTAATGGCAACAGTAACAGATTTGTAACAGAGCCTTGAATTGACAAAAATTAAAAGTTAGAGGACTGAATTGACAAAACTGAAAGTTAGAAGACTGAAATGAAAAAATGTGAAAGTTAGAGGGTTAGTTTTGCATTTTAGCCTAGAAAGTATTATCATACTTATTTTGAGTTAATTCATGCATTTTATAGTTGGTTCTGGAATAATGCTGAATAATCAATTTTGTGCTTAATTGAATTTTAAGGCATGAATTTGTCTTTTGTGGGATAATGAAATTAAATAAGTGGATATGTGCAAATAAGAAAGCTAATGGACTTTAATTTTACAAGGGCCATGATGAAGTCAAAGGAGGCCAACCTTATCAAATTCAAGTCCAATTGGAGTAAGGAATCAAAGGAAATTTGCATCAAATCCAAGTCCAATTTGGATTAGGATTCCAGCCTACGTACCAGTTAGAATTTGGAGCGTAACTTTAGATGTCCAATCGGGATGATTCAAGTCGGGTTGGAAAGATAATTTAAAGGGCTACAACTTTGTAGTTTACCAAAGTCCTAATTCTGAAGTTAAATGGGCCACAAACGTCGGTTAAGTGAAGCCTAAAAACTTGAGATTTTCTTCAAATGGGAATTCAACTTGTAATAGGATTCCTTGACCTATTTAAAGGCTCTTTAGGGCAAAATTCAAAGGGGAGCTGCTATAGAACATAATTTAGGTTTTCTTAAAGTTTTTTTTACAGTTTTTAGAGTTCTATTTGTGTTATGGCTTGCTAGAAACCTTGCTAAGGTAAGGGGTGAATCCCAATCGTTTATTGGTATGTTCTTAACAATTATTTATTGGTTTTAATGCTTATTTTTTTATGTTTTTGATTGTTTTACTCATCCAGAAAAGTGTTTAGTTCTGTATAATCCTTTGATTTATCATAGACTCCAGGTATGTTAAATGCTTAGTATTCCCTACAAACTAATTCACTAGTTTTGTTTTGCCTAAAATCAATCAATTGCATGAAACTACCTTAGACAATTAATTCTTGAGTTTTTATTGTTAAATCATCCGACTAAGATCATCCTTTGTATGAATTTTAGTTGAGTTATACAATAAATATTGTTAAAACTACCAAGAGATGTTTTGTGTGTGGATCCCTAAACCTTAGCACCTTAATATGTTACTATTTTCTCTCAATTTAAATTTCCTTTACTACACTATCATAAATCTCTTCAGTTCAACTTTATTATTTTAGTTTTATTCTCTTGTGATTTGCTAATCAATTCCCTTTTCCCTGTGGATTCGACCTTAGACTTTCCGAGTTATTACTTTGCGACAATCCTGCACTAGGGAGCATTATTTAAGTCGCAGCACTTCTGACTTACGAGTTGGGTTTGACATGGATTGGGAAATCTAGTAAGGGTAAAAGCATGGCATTGAAGGCTAAGAGCAGTGACACAGATGAGTCTTCAAATGATGAAGATTATAAAATGAAATCCTACATTACAAGGCAATTCAAAAAGTTTATAAAAAATGCCAATGCTAAAGGATTTGACAAAGACCGCAAGTAGTCCAGTTCTTCTCAGTTCAAGAGCCAAGACAAAGGGAAGAAGGATGCTAGGGATGGCGGTCAATATACTGTTCCCATAGGACCAAAGTGTTTTGGGTGTCAAGGCTTTAGACACATGAAACAAGAGTGCCCAACTTATCTCAAAACCATTGGGAAAAGCAAGGCCCTTGCTGCTACCTTGAGTGACACTAAACTTGAGGATGATTTGGACAATGAGGATGATGGAATCCTAAATGCCTTTACTGCCACTGTAAATCCTACTGAGGGGATTGTTAAAGATGTGGATGAAGAAGAGGACTTGGTAGAGTCCAAGTTTGAAAAAATAGATGAACAAGATGACATCCACACAATCTATGCAAAGTTATACAAGGTCTCGGAAAAGCATGAGAAGTTGTATAGGTTGGCCACCAAGAAGCTCAGTGATGTAGAGCTTGAACAAGAAGAAATCTCCATGAAGTTTGATGAAGTCAATCAGACCATTGGAGCACTGAGATTCGAGAACAATTTCTTGGCTGAGAAGACTAAGAAGCTTAAGGCAGAGCTGTTCCAGTCAGAGCTCAGTTGGAGAGAACTTCAAGTGCAAAGCTTGACGAGATGCTCAGCTTTTAGAAATCTTCTTCTGATCGAACCGGTTTAGGGTATGATTTCTCTTCTCCTAGTATTACTTCTACTAGTACTACTATTTTTGTTTCACTTGCTAATAATGTTGGATATGAGAACAATGATGTCAAAACTTCTTTAACTAGTGAGAACATAGACAAGGGTAAATCTATCTTAGGAGCACCCCCTAAACTTGATAAGAAAGAGACTAAATACCTTAGGGCTACAAAGGGCAATACTCAAAAGTCTAAACAAAAGAAGCCGCATCTTTGCCATCATTGTGGAGCAACTGGACATACTCGACCTAATTGCTATAAGTGGTTAGTCACTCAACAAAGCAACAGTATGATCTCATTGGGAAACCAGAATCAGTTTCCATCCTCTTTTGCACCTCTTGGAGATCTACTCAAAGCCCTCATGTTCCTTTCGAACTTGAATGGTTTCAATTCTTCCCCCTCACCGCCGGATCAAGGGTTCATCAAATGGAAAAGTTCTTCCAAGGTGTGGAAGGAAAAAGGCTCTAAGTGATTTAGTCACTTTTTCTCTCTCTCCCTTTCTTGTTTTTGTGTATGCATTACTTATATGTTTTGCTTTCTTTTTTTGAGTTAATCTAGTTTTATGCTTTGCTTTGCTTAACATGTTTTTGTTTCTTTATTTTAAGTTTTGCTGTATTTATTTTTTCAAAATAATAAAAAAATTAAAAAATCATAAAAATACAAAAACAGTGTGTGTTTTGTGTACATTGGTACTTGTGTACCTTGGATGGCCATTAAAACAAAGTTTTCTAAACTTTGTATCTTTTTTAGCTTAGATGAGCTTTTCTATGCATAACTAAGCAAGTGAACTTTGTGGCTCATATTTGTGATGAGTAAGATTAAGTAATCTCTTATACTTAACTCTTGTATCACTCTTTTTGATGGGAAGAACTAGAAAATCCTAACCATCTCACCACTGCTGCTCGCCAATCATGAAATGACATCTGTATGCTTCGGCGTAGCAAAAGTGCAATGTCAAAAGCTTAACATATTTGGATATATTTTTTCTCTCTCTTATATGCCCATGCATGATATGCTTAACAAAAGAAATATGCAAAGAAAAATAAAAAGCAAATAGAATCAAAATGCTTTATATATGATTTCAAGCGTGTCTTCTAGGAAATTTGGGAGTTATAGGATGTACCTCGAAGGTAATAGTCCCCATCAAGTAGTTATGATTGTGTGTGAGTTAAAGTGATTTTCTCATATCTCAAATCGTCATAACATGCAGACACTCATGCAATCTTGTGATGTTTTTCACACATAACACACAATATTCTTTTCTACTCTTGATACATGTGCAGGTACAATGTAATTTGACCATCACAAGGAATACATGTGTTAATGTATGCTCACTAAACTATCTTGACTTGTTTTTGAAATATAAAATTGGTTAGACTTGTTGTGTGTGTGTGTTTTGGATCTAAATGCTTGACATTTTCTTGTTGAGAAATGTTTTTGAAAGTTTAAAATATTGTTTAGATATTTGGTTGAGTAGCATGCTTAATTGCATTCATATCTGTGTTTTTCTCTTCTTTGAAGAACTATTTTTGAGCAATCTCAACAGCTTCTCGATACCTCTCGACAACTAGGCTATCTATCGAGCCATTTGATCTTCCTTTCTCGACAGCAGTTATCACAATTTCGATCCATCAAAGTTTTTGAGAATTTGTCTCGATAGCTTCCTAATAGCTTCTCGATCCATCGATGAAGTTTTTGTATGTTCAATAGATGATCGATAGCTTCTCGATACATTGAGGTCACTTTGCTGGGGACAGCTCTCGATGGCTCCTCAACAGCTACATTTATCGAAAATTAAAGCTATGTTGAGAAATCTAAACCCCGGTTGATAGAATTAAAAAGTTTTAAACCAAAGTTGTTAATTAGATTTATTATGAATAAAACTTGTTAAAACAAAAAAAACATCAATATCATGTCAAAATCATGCAGCGAAAAAATAAATAAGACAAGATATGATGACCTAGGAAAACCAATGAAACAAACTAGTTTCACAGTAAAAAACCTGGGGGGAAACCTTCCTGAAAAGCAGTCCACTATAGTAAAGAGAAGTTTCAGATCTAGTACAAAACCTTTGTCCCTAGACTCTACAATTCTCGTAGATGAACTTATAGCAAAAACCTTCTACCACTTCAGAACCTATGAACTCTTCAATATATGAACGCCACCCTTTAATGCACGAATCCTAGTATGTGACCAACCAATTGCGTGGATCCCAGTACGCGACTTAATCACTAACTAGAAGAAGATGTTGGCTACAAAGTTCTTCACTTCATCAACAATGAAGATTAAGAAGCACTTGGTTACAAAACCCTAAGGCATAAAGACGCAGTAGCTTCTTTTTGAGAGAATAAGGCATCGGTCACCTTTTGCATATGTTCTCCTTGTATTCTCTTATGTGACGGCCTCTAAAATAAGCCTTATATAGGTCTAGGGTTGTGAGAAAAGAAACCTTACACATACACATAAGCATGGGCCGAAAATCAGATTTGAAAATCTGAAATTCATAAAGCTCGACAGATAAGGTGTCAAGCAAGTGTCGAGGATTAACACATCAGACACAAGAGATGAGGCTCGATCGATCCACCACGTGTCGATAAGCTATTGAGGGGACAGAAACTTTCTCGATCGATCATCCAGCTATCGAGAAGGTGTCGAGATTGCAATAAGAAACACCTTAAAAGGCTCGATAGATAGCCTAGCTGTCGAGAGGTGTTGAGCAACTATCGAGCTTTAAAAACTCAACACTTCTTCACTTGTTTCTTAGACAGACTTGATGACTTCAACACTTGATTTTGAAACATAGTTTCTTGAAGTATTAAACACATCCTAGATCTACCCAAATACAAGTAAAGTGTTTGTCAAAGGATTAGCCAATTACATAAAATCATGACATATGTTCTTAACATGTGAACCACATATGTCCTAAAACTCGACACCTCTCAATACCTCTTGATCCATCGAGCTTCATGTTTTTCTATATATAGCTCAGCGCATTTTTTTTTTTTTCATTTCTCATAGAAACTCTCTCTCTTCTCTCCCATACTCTTCTCTCTCAACCTCTTCATCTTCCCTGCTTGATTTTCGGCCTAAACCTTGCTTCTTTTCACTAGTATGATCTCATTATCTCTCTTTCTTCATGCATTTCATACTTTTAGACCTAGGTTTTTGGGTTTTTGAAAATTTTTGGGGTTTTTGAAAATTTTTGGGGTTTTTCAAAATTGATGAAGTTTTTGTGAAATTTTTGGGATGGGTTTTGTTTAAATAATCATGTATGCTCATGCATTGCATCACATCTGTATTTTCACAATGTTTCATGCATTTTAGATGTGTGTTCTATATGTTGAAATGATGTGTGTTGGTAGGTTTGGATTGGGCTGAGCCCATGATGTTTTTAATGTTGCATGTCACATGTTCATGTATTTTTCATGCATACATACCTTTTTTTTTCTATCTTTTTTATATTAATTGTGTTTGGTGCTTTTCTGCTTCTCTCTCTCTCTCTCTCTCTCTCTCTCTCTCTCTCTCTCTCTCTCTCTCTCTCTCTCTCTCTCTCTCTCTATTCGGTTAGTTTGCACATGGCACCTAAGCACAAGTCAACTCCGTCCCGAAACCCTCCTCGTTCTGGGGCATCTTCTTCTTCTTCCCCTGTTGATTCTACCCCCTCTCACGTTCGGTTCTGTAATGAGAATGCCCGTACAAACTTCTCGAAGAACTTTTCACGACGCGGCATTCATTCGAAATGCCAAGTCTTCTTATTGGATTTTTCCTATACTAACCTTCCCGCTGTCATCTACAGTAAGGGTTGGAAGTCACTTTGTGGCATCCTGGTCACTTGTCCCTCCGTGATCATACAGGAGTTTTACTCCAATATGCACAGATTTGATTATTCTGTACCTCATTTTTTCACTCGCGTTCAAGGTACGTGCATTGTAGTTACTCTGGATCTTATATCTGAGGTGCTACACGTACTGAGCATAAAGCATCCTGACTACCCCGATAGCAAACGTCTAGGACTATGTCCAAAGACAAACTCTCGACTCTCTTTTGTGAGACACCTTCATCTTGGGGTGACCGTCAAAACACCCCTTGCAAGGGCTTTACAAAAGGACCGAGGTTCCTTAACATGGTGATGACATTTTTTCTCCATCCTTTGTCTCACTATAACTCCATTACTGAGCCTTATGCTTGATTTTTGTTATCCCTTCTTGAGGGACTCATTATAGATTTTTCCTCTCACTTCATACTCTCCCTTACAGATGTCTATAAGGATATGGCGACCCGTGATAAGCTCATTTTCCCTTCAGCTATCACACAGATTCTTTGCCATGCATTTGTCTCCTATCCTGAGTCTACACGCTTCACTGTTATATGTGCCATAGACGTAGCGACCGTTAGACGGAGTGAGGCCCAACTTCGACCAAAGTGTCCATAGACTAAGATGGTGACTCCTTTGATTTCTTCCGCTCCATCCACATCTGCTCCTTCTTCTTTAGCAAATGTTGTAACCCTCGAGGCGGTCATGGTGTAGCTTTAGTGCATGGATGCTCGCCTTGACACACTTAGTGATGAGTTATGTCAAGTGAACACCTGTGTTAGTCGTATTGCACGACGACAGGCTCACCTTGGTGGCTTTGTGACATCTCCTTTTCCATCTCCAAAGGCATCGAAGGATGAGGATGATGATTGTGACTCCGACGATGATGATGATGAGGATGTGGATGCTAGCTCTTTCGGCTACTTGAGTTACTTGCCCCTTGTCATTCGTGACAAAGAAGGGGAGTAGTTTTGGGTATGAGAGTAGTCATGTACTTAGGGGGAGAGTTAGTGTAAGAGATATTTTTGTTAGAGGGAGTGTTTTTGTTTATGAGAGATGTAGTGAGGACTTTTTGTATCTTTTCTTTTCTTTACTTTTTAGATACATTGTTCTTACTTTGTGATAGCAAACCTTGTATTCTTTTTGATATATGTATATTGAGGTTGTTATTACATTCTTTCACTTATCTCTTCATGTGTTGTTTCTTTTCTCTTTTTATGCACATGCTTTTTATTTATTGTATGCAATCTTTCATATTTTTGTTTCACACTAAGATGCTGTGATGAGTTTTGTTTAAGGTGTTTCAAAAATACAGGTTGTCAAAGTCTTTCTTGCTATGAACTCTCTTCTTGCAAAGTTTTTCAGGAGTTTGTGTTAGGATTAGATTTTATTGTATTCAACAAGTGAGTATGAGTTGAATGATTTATGATTTCTTTCATATGTTCATTTGTTTGCAGTGATTTTGTTACGGATTGCCAAAGGGGGAGATTGTTAGGACATATGTGAATCATGTTAGGAATATATGTCATCTAGAATTGGCTAATCCTTTGACAAAATGCACTTTACTTGTGATTAGGTAAATTTAGGATATGTTTAATACTTCAAGGAACAAGAGTTCAAGTTCAAGTGTTAAAGTCATGCAAATCTGTCCAAGCAGTTGCTTCTAAGGATGATGATGGAGATGCTAGTTTTACCGATGAGATGTCTACTTGACACTCTTACCCTTTGTCACTCGTGACAAAAAAGGGGAGTAGTTTTGGATATGAGAGTAATCTATCTTAGGAGGAGAGTTAGTATAGGACAATTTTGTTACGGGGAGTGTTGATATATTTTGAGGGATGTAGTGAGGCTATTATGTATCTTTTCTTTTCTTTCTTTTATAGATACATTGTTCTTGTACATTAGGTCTTGTGACCACTTTTACACATACATTGTACTTATTGTCTTTATATGCGGATGTATGTTTCTTTCATCTACCTTTACATGTGTTGTCTCTTTTTCTCTCTTTATACACATGTTTCTTATACTTGTATGCAATCTATTATTTCTGTTTCACACAAAGATGCCTTGATGAGTTTTGTTTAAAGTGTTTCAGAAATACAGGTTGTCAAAGTCTACTTGCCATAAACTCTCTTCTTGCAAAGTTTTTCAAGAGTTTGTGTTAGGATAGATTTTATTGTATTCAACAAGTGAGTATGAGTTAAGTGATTTATGACTTCTCTCATATGTTCATTTTTTTTTTGTGGTTTTGTCACGGATTGCCAAAGGGGGAGATTGTTAGGACATATGTGTTTCACATGTTAAGAACATATGTTATGATTTTATGTAATTGGCTTATCCTTTGACAAAACGCACTTTACTTGTAATTGGGTAAATTTAGGATGTGTTTAAATACTTCAAGAAACTATGTTTCAAGATCAAGTGTTGAAGCCTTCAAGCCTATCCAAGAAAACAAGCTGAAAGTGTAGAATTACTAAAACTCGACAACTAGCATGTGTTGAGGTTTAGAGAAGCTGTTTCAGCCCGTGTGCTCAACACCTACTCGACAACTGCTTGACACCTCCTATCTGTCGAGGTTTAAGAATTTCAGGATTCTGGTATGATTTTCTTGGGATCCGTGAATGTATCTTTGGGATTTCTTTTCTCCTAATCCTAGACATATAAAAGGATTGTTTTAAGGGCCATCAAACAGTTCACAAATTGCACAAGCATTGAGCAAACTCTATTCAAGCAAATTGTGACCGGAGACGAAGTTCTTGCCCTAGTTCATCTCTTACTCTTGAAGAAGATGTTGTGTATGTGCATCTTGGGGTTTTGTGACCAAGCATCTTCTTGATCTTCATCGTGTGGATAAACTGAAAAACTTTGCAGCCAACAACCTTCTTAGTTGGTGATTGAAGTCGCGTACTGGGATCCGCGCAATTGGTTAATCACATACTTAGGAGTCGTGCATCGAAAGGGGAATTGTCACTACAGAACAAGTTCATTTTGGTATTGGGGTAAGGGTTCAACTATAGGTTGGTAAAGTACTTGGAATTCCTTTACTTGTAACCACTTGTTGTGATAATAGTAGAGTTTCGGGAGTGGTGACCTGAAAATCACCCGGTGGGATTTTTACCATGTAGGTTTTCCCCATTAGTCAACAAATCACCATGTCATTTATTTTTTGCTGCATATTTAGTTGTTCGGCGATTTGTTTGTGCTACCACGCGCTTTGCATGATAAATTGATTAATTAACTTGGCTAATTAATTAATTAATTTCACTCACAAGGGGTCAATCTGTTTTTGGCCTACCATAATAGACCCCTTAACAAGTTTCACAAGCGTCATTATACTGTAATGACAAAGCATTGAAGAAACAAGAAAAACAAGATGTCGTAATGAAACTCTTTATCACATCCCATAATAAAAATCAATAATAAAGAATGAATTAATATGCTGCTATCAACTTTTATTATGCAATATATTACTCCAAATTTTTTTAATTATTGCTCATTACTTGAACAAAATAATTATAATAGATATGTGTGTACAATTTATAATTATTACTTTTTATGATGAACTCATTACTAACAAAGTTTTATAATAAATGCTATAATAATGTATAACATTTTCCAAAATAAAATTTACATAAAAAATCACGACATTATCCGTGCATTGCACGAGAAACTTACTAGTATAGTTAATGGACAAACCTGTTAATGCATTCCATTACTATTTAACATGTTACTGTTCATTTGTTTTTGACAGTTTTTAGACCCCTTAAACAATTGATTAAACCTAGGTAATTAGCCAAGTTGTTACTTAGTCCAATTAAACAAGTCTAGGTTATCACAATAATAAAGATCAAATCATGCAAAGCAGCGGAAAATAAATAACACACGATATGATCACCCAGGAAACCAAACCGGTAAAAACCTAGGGAGGATTTGACCTAGCTATCCTCAAGTTAAACTTGAATCCACTATCAAAAAGAATCGAAGTTCATACAAAAGGACTTACAAGCACCCCCGCTCGACTTCCTAATGCTACCAACCAGTAGAACTTACTGACACGACCACGTGCAAGCTCCGAATCCACGGACTCCTTCTTTCTTGGATTCCCACCAATTACAAGCACCCCTGCTTGTGTATTCTTTAAGCTTTAATGGCAGCAAATGTTTTGATCATCAAGGTGTAGGGAATATCTCCTCATTGAAAACCCTAAGTTTGTGTAAAGGAAAGCTCATCTAGATCTCACAAGAGATTTACACAAACCGCAATATGAGTTACACTAAAACGTGGCTAGGATTTGCCTTTTATACTTAGGACAAATAAGAAACCCTAAAAACGTTTTAAAACAACAAGGATTGAGTTGGAAAATTCTGCAGAAAAGCAATCTGCCCGACGTTCGATCGGTCGAGCCTAAGCTTCGATCGATCGAGCCAGGCCGAAAGCCACAGTGCTTTCTACTTTACACTCAATTCCAACTTTACATTGACATACAACTTTGAGCTAGCTTTAAACACTTCTAAACACATTGTTTTGATCATGGTTTGCCAACAATACAAATTAGAGTTCTAAATACATAAAGTCCTACACTTTAGAACCTAACAAACTCCCCCTTTGGCAATCCATGACAAAACACAACATAGAAGCTCAAAGTTTACAAAATGAAAAGCCCTTTACAAAATAATGCTCATAAACAAAAATTCAATCCTAATTACTATCCATCAGTTGCAAGTGTAGACAGCAGCTCAATTGAATCAACCTGTATATTTCCTAAAACACTACACAAAATGCATAACTGCATGTGTGACAGAAAAACAAAAACAATAAATCAACAAATATGCAATCTAACTCTCCCCCTAAGTTAGATACATCAAAAACAATATTAACTCCCCCTAAACAGAACATTCTTGTATTTTCCACACATTTCATCTAAATCTCTCCCCCTTTTTGTCACGCATTGACAAAGACAACTCAAACAAAGAGTTGACAAAAAACATACGCAACAGAGTAAGAGAAAATAGAGAAAGAAGGGAACACAAAACAAATCAACTCTATAAGAAATAGAGACAACTCCCCCTATGTACAACAAAGGTTAAAAACATGCTTCTCCCCCTATAAAAATAGGAAAAACAAAACAAGTTTTGGGAAAAACAATTTTGAGGAAAAATAAAGGGGGTGGGGATAAATAAAAAGACACAAACCAAGTTTAAAAAAAAAAAAACTAAGTTGAGGATATACATGAAGAAAAATATTCTCTCTTTCAATAAAATGCAAACATGGCACTATGTGACCCATAAACAGTAGCATGAGTAGAGAAAATATTTGCACATTGACTATCCATCATATCTCTTAAGAAAAATAATTTTCTACAATTCACACATAAAAATAGCATATACTAGAAAGTACATAACTCAAAAATTAATCAATCAATTTTTAAATCAAGTTGAGTACCCCAATTTAGCAAAGTGTATGCATGTTATGTGTGAAACAATGAGAGATATGACCGCAAAAACTGCAAGATGGATACAAAAAATCAATGCAATACATGTGAATCCTAAACATAAATGATGCATGGAAAAATCAAATTTTTGAAAAATAGAGCAATTTAATGCAGAAACTCCTCAAAGCATAATATTTCATGAATAAAATGCATGAGTATGAGATTAAAAGTTTTTCAAAAACACTAGAGTTTAGCCTAGATTTTCCAAAAACAAATTTTTCAACCAATTTGACTCCAAAACTCAAATATTAAAGACATTTTGCATCAAAATCTAGGAACTTTTAATCTTGGTTGGCCAAAACAAAATCACACACAATATAATGTACCAAGTTTAGCAAAGAGTAATTTGTGTAGTGTGTGCAACTAGCAAAAGTTTGAGATACATGTGAGGTGATATGTAAATAGAAATCAATCACAATGTCTACAAAATTCATCACATAGAATTTCAAAGAGACTATCACCTAAAGAGTTACATCATATAACTCCCACATCTCCTACAAAATAAGCTTGCAATCATGTAAGTTTCTTAATTTGCCTCATAATATACACACCAATTTTAATTATGTGATTTGGCATCAAGCCTAATAGTACACACCAATTTTAAGCATTAAGCAATTAAACCGAGGCTACACCTTATGTTCTTTTTGTGCATGTGCTACACTTTCTCGAGCACAAAATCTTATGATATGTACTAAGGTGTTCATGATTGGCTAGTGAACAGTGGTGAGATGGTTATTTATGCCTTTCTCTAAAAGTTCAAGTCCAACATTTAAAAACATGTGACTTCAAGATTAAGACATAGTAATCAAAAACCATCAACATCTTTCCCACACAACATGCACTATAAAGTTTCAACTAGTAAAGTGCAATAAATAAGCTCATCAAAGCAAAACAAGGTACATAAACTTGTTATGTAAAGATAATATGACCAATCCTTGATTATAAATCCAAGATGTGAAAAACACAAAAATCTTTTTGGTTTTAAAAAAAATTATGACCAAAAACAAAAAGCACACATTATGCTAAATGAACAATGCAAATGCAATGCATGACAGTGCTTAACTAAGCTATAGAGGGTACACAAACAAGAAATATCAATTTCTTAATTAACCCATGAGTACATGTACAAACTAGTACATATTCACACAAAATCAGAAATAGCTTAGCACTTATTTAACACATACTATTCAAGTTTCTCCACAATGTCAAGCATGTTCTAAATCAAGAGAGAGATATCATAACTCATGTAATCCTAAAAAAAAACTAGACACAAAATAAAATATTTTTGTCTTTTTGAAATTTTTTCAATGTTTTTGGATTTTTTTTTTTAATAAAAAACAACCTAAAAAAAACACGACAAAAAACAGAAACAAGACATGTCCACAATTAATTGAAAGAATTAAATCAGGAACAAGTTAGCAACACTCACCTTGGAGAATCTTTTCTCACCCATATAGCACGAGTCTTCGGCTTTGTAGGTGAAAATCCATGTGAAGCAGAGTGTATATGAGGGATTACACCAATCTTCTGAGAAAGACTAAAATCCTGCAAATTCCTTTCACAAGCCAACAAGCTTAAATTTTTCAAAATAATATGAAACAATTTATATGGACTTATGGCAGGAGAAATATCATCACATATCCTAGATTGAAACACAGAATGCTTAAATTTCAATTTATGACAATTAGGACGAATGTGACCGGAGACACCACAAAAGTGACATACAGGAACAAATTTAGGAACATCAGTATTCCTAACAACAAATCTAGTCTCAGATTTTGGTTTTTGCCTCAACAAAGAACAATTTGGTCTAATATGACCAACAACACCACAAAGGTGACACGTAGGCACAAAAACAGATTTATTATGCTCTCTAACAGTAGGTTTAGACTTAGGTTTAGAAACTTCAGCATCTACATCAGAACTTTTACCTTTGTCTAACCTAGCAAAATAAGCCTTTTCTTTATTATTCCTCTTGAAAGGAGGGATATAAACTTTCTCAGTTTTAGGCTTAAGAGAAACAAAAACACTTCTGTTATCAACAGCAGACTTGGTACAAGTCAAATTTTGAATTTTAGCTTTAGATTCAACTAACTCTTGTTCCAAGCTTTTCATCTTCTCATCTTGAGAGGAAATTTGATTTCTCAAAAATTCATTCTTTTTATTAGATTCATCTAATCTAACAATCAATTCCTCTTTTTCAAGATTAGCCAATTTTAACTCTTCCTTGAATTTCTTAGCAATATTCATAGATTTCAATAATTCCTTACGAAGAGTTTCACAGGCATCAATAAAATCAACAGAAGCATGAGCAGAAACATGATCAGAAAGACACTTCAAATTATCCATGACAACAGGGGTCAAGAATCAGCTCAGATATCAAAAGATCTAAAACAAAAGAGCTACCCGCTCTGATACCACTTGACAGTTTTTAAACCCCTTAAACAATTGATTAAACCTAAGTAATTAGCCAAGTTGTTACTTAGTCCAATTAAACAAGTCTAGGTTATCACAATAATAAAGATCAAATCATGCAAAGCAGCGGAAAATAAATAACACACGATATGATCACCCAGAAAACCAAACCGGTAAAAATCTGGGAGGATTTGACCTAACTATCCTCAAGGTAAACTTGAATCCACTATCAGAAAGAATCGAAGTTCATACAAAAGGACTTACAAGCACCCCCGCTCGACTTCCTAATGCTACCAACCAGTAGAACTTACTGACACGACCATGTGCAAGCTCCGAATCCACGGACTCCTTCTTTCTTGGATTCCCACCAGCTACAAGCACCCCCGCTTGTGTATTCTTTAAGCTTTAATGGCAGCAATTGTTTTGATCATCAAGGTGTAGAGAATATCTCCTCCTTGAAAACCCTAAGTTTGTGTAAAGGAAAGCTCATCTAGATCTCACAAGAGATTTACACAAACCGCAATATGAGCTACACTAAAACGTGGCTAGGGTTTGCCTTTTATACTTAGGACAAATAAGAAACCCTAAAAATGTTTTAAAACAACTAGGGCTGAGTTGGAAAATTCTGCAGAAAAGCAATCTGCTCGACGTTCGATCGGTCGAACCTAAGCTTCGATCGTTCGAGCCAGGCCGAAAGCCACAGTGCTTTCTGCTTTACACTCGATTCCAACTTTACATTGACATACAACTTTGAGCTAGTTTTAAACACTTCTAAACACATTGTTTTGATCATGGTTTGCCAACAATACAAATTAGAGTTCTAAATACATAAAGTCCTACACTTTAGAACCTAACAGTTTTAAATGCAAATACTTGACGATTCTGCTGCCCAAATTGATTTCAAATTTTCATTTTCTTCTTTCTAATTTCAAGTAATTGTTAAAATTGAATAATTCCTTATCATTTAGTGGATATATGCACATGTTTACTATTCATTAGAAACGTTATTATTCATTAGATGCGAATGTTGAACTATATTTAGCTATCCAAATTGATTTCAACTTTTAGTTTTCTTCTTTCTAATTTCAAGTAATTGAATATTTGAACTTTTCATCTTCCTATTCTAAAGGGGGGGAAAAAAACTCTTCTTCTCTTCCTCCAACTTTTCCCCTCCCTCTTTGCCACTTTATCTCGCTACTACTCTTTACTTTATCGTTAAACTTTCTTCATCATTTCCTCTTTCTTATATTTCAACATTTCTTCTCCCCTTCATATTTTGTATAAATTTGATATTATTTATTCGATTCAATCCACATTTTTTTCACACAAAAACTATAAGTACTCTCTCTCTCTCTCTCCCTCGCTTGATTTTTGTTCTTTCTTATAGGAAAAAAAACCGAGGAACCAAAAAAACCGCTTCAAACTGACCGAACCATTGCAAAAATTTCGATTCATTTTCAGTTCGGTTTGGTTTCGGTTTTATTATATAAAAAACTGAAAATTTTGGTTTTCGGTGGTAGATTTGAATGCACCAAACCGAACCGAAATAAATTATTATATTATATTTCATATCAAATATATAATATAAAGTTTGTAAAGTATCTGGGCTTGGCCTTGCGAAAATTACTCAAGCCCACTGCCCCATTAGATAAGTTAGATTAACTAACAAAAATTAAACTAATTAACTTAAATTAATTAAGTTAAATAGAAACTAATTGAAAAAAAAAATAAAAAAATAAAAATAAAAACCCTACCCTTACTCTACCTACCCCATTTTCACTTACATGCCTCCACCACTCCCTCACGCCTCCATCACTCTCTCTCACACAAAGCCTCCGTCACTCCCTTTCACACACACTAGCCTCCATCAGTCGACATTTGCCACTGGACTCCATACTCCAGCCTCCACACGCCAGCCTCCACGGCAACTCCACATGCCGGCCTCCACAGCTACTCCACATACCCCACAACCCACACGTATTCACTGTCACTCTCACAACCTCCACTCCACACGACTTTGCCTTTGCTGCTGCCTCCACATACTGGCCTTCACATGTTAACCTCCCCACGCTGTCCTCCCCACGCGGCTTGATCTTTTCATTCTCGCAATGACCTTTTCTCTTTTTTAATTTCTCGATAACCCTCTCTCTTTTTTGTATTTTGGGTTTTGTTTAATACTAAATCAATGCTATTTTTTGTGAATCTATGACTGTGATGTTGAGCTGTTATTTTCTTATTGAAAAATCAATAAACCAATGTGATGTTAAGTTGTTATTTTTTGTTGAGTTGTTATTTTCTTTTCGTGACTGTGATGTTGACTTAGAGTTTTGGAAAAATCAATAGCCCCATGTGCTTAGCCGAAAACCGACCGAAACTGACAGAAACTGAAATACCACCGAAACCGATCGATTTCCAATTATTTCGGTCAGTTTCGGTTGAGAATTTCACAAACCGAAAATTTCAGTTTCAATTGGCCAAAACTGAAAAAACCGACCAAACCGAACTAATTACACCCTTACTTTCTTATAACTCTCATTTAGATTAATGGTTTTTTTATTTAATTTTTGTGTTGTATTTTTTAAATTTCCTATCACAAATCACTTTTATAGCTTAGGCTGAATTTTGGTTTTGGTTAATATGTAGTTTTTATTTAAAATAAAAATTTGAGTTTATATTAAAATTATACGTTTTTAGACCCCTTAAAACACAAGTTGTTTAACCTAGTTATTTAGCCAAATGATTACTTAGATAAATTATTTAGATCTAGGTTAACACAAGTAAATCATATCAAGTAAATAATGTGGAAATATAAAGAATACAACAATATGATAACCCAGAAAAACCAAACTGGTAAAAAACCTGGGGAGGATTTAACCTAGCTATCCTTAAGGTAAAACAAATCCACTATAAAAGAATTGAAGTTTGTATAATAGAACTTAGACCACTAACATTCTATTGCTACCTCGAGCAGAAAACTTATTACCACGACCACGTGACAGTTCCGAGTCCACGGACTACTTCTTTCCTTGATCCACAACAACCACAAGTTTTCCTACTTGTGTTTTTCTTTAAACTCTTGAAACAGCAACTGAATATGTACTCCCCTTTTTTGTGACAAATTTCCAAAGGGAAATCAAGGCTCATCATCAAAAGGAGGTGGTGGAGTAGACCACCGAACACTCACCAAATCAGCACGCATAGCCTGAAGCTCCGTGAGCACATCCACCAAAAGTTATCCATGCGCCGCCTAAATGGTTGTGACAATATCCAACATACTGTATTGACATAAGCCTCAGCAAAGGGTCACCTGAAGAAGGAGGCTGAGCTGCAGTACCTGTGGAAGACTCAACTCTAGGATGTTTAGAGTTAGCTTTCATCTAAGCTGCTCTTTGCCTAAGGAAGGTGGCACCTATGGGAGCTACAATATGTATGGGCTCAGACGCAAGAAAATCCTTTAATCTCAGATGTAACAAAATCCTATGAATAAAAACAGGGAAGAAAAGACCATGGGATGTAGAACTACTCCTATGGACCTCAACCAAAGAACGAATGAAAAGAGTAGAGAAACTCATAAGAGCATCAGTCACAAGGGCATACACAAATGCACATCGCTCAATAGGAATAGTGTGCAAGTGAGAGATAGGCTAGATAGAATGACAAGAAATCCCAAAAAAAATATAATGGAGCTCAATAAGCTCATGGGAGGTGATACGAGGATCAGTACCCCACTAAATGGAAGTACCAGTGAGATATGACATAATGTCATCAATAGGAGGGGTCACAAAATAAGGGTAGACAGGCTGTCGTACCAAAGGTACCCCAAGAGCAGAGGCCACTATTGAAGGAGTAATGACATACTCTTCCTCCCTTATCCAACTCATCACATACTGGACATTGGAATCATCGGAGTGGACAGAGAGGTTCAAGTAGAACTCTCTAATCAAGGCAGCTAGAGGAGGATGAGATAAATCCAACAAAGGCAACCAGTCTCTTTATAAATGAATCAAAGTTTAGAGTGGAAAAAAATCAAACACGTGACATACCATGATTGATGAAAAAATATAGAAATAAAGTAGGATGCAAAAGATTAAAAAAAAATCAATAAAATAGAACACAAAAGTTAAGATAAGGATTTGTATTCCTGTGTACTAGGATTGTGCATCTTTGCGCTTTTCTTTTATTTTTTTTATTTAAAAAATCTTTGAAATTCAAAATTGTATTTAATAAAAATGATATCTATTTATATGGGTTAATGAGTTTATATTAAAATGACAATTCAACCCAACTTAACACGAATGATGATTTGTGTCATCTCAAAATAATTGCCTAGGTTAACACAAAATTAGTCTAATTAATTTAGAACCACAAAATATTTCATAGCATTTTTTTTCTCACAACTCTGGAACGATAAACTATGAGTACGTAGTTGTTTATCACTTACATATTAACCCATTATTTTTTTCTCCACCACTTACTCTCTAACATATCACAATTGTGAAAAAGAAATTGTGAAATAGTCTGTGTTCTAAATTTTTTCTCTGAGAAAATGTGTCTTGTTTGTGAGTCAAATCAAACATGGCCACCCTTACCGACCTCTCAATTATGTGTAAGCTCATATGCATTCACATGACTGTGACATAAGTTAAATAGTGACTAAATTATTAGAGATTGGGTCAATGTAAACTTTTAGGTGGGACAGAGGTAAAGAAATAACGTCTCGTGCCAAACAGATGAGGACGAGGACAGTCAAGTCGAATGGAAGGGATGTAGCATACATTCATTAAATAAGATATGTTCTGAATAGGTGAGAGCAATTTAATCAAATGCTCACTTTCAGTAATGAGTGATTACTCCGAGACGAAAACTCTTTATTTATTTTATTTTTCTGCGATAAGTTACAAATTGTCCTGTTATGGGCACAATTCTTTCTTTCGTTGTTGTGATGGAACCAAAGTCACCAAGTTGATGAAATGGACTATTTTGAAAGAGTTTAGAGCTCAAAGTAAAATTTGGCTCAATAATAATATTTTGTAGTTTGTATCCTTATCTATATATATATATAAAACCGAAACTTTTGAAACTCTCACAATTTTCCACGTCAGCATTACTTAAAAAAAAAAAAAATTCTAATTTATAAATAAAACCGGAAAAAAAAATATTCTCTACCACTTAAAAACAAAACCCGAAAATACTTCTTCTATAACTAAAACAAAAAAAAAAAAAAACATAAACGCAAAATCAGAGAAGCCTAACACGCTCCGCCTTCTCCTTCCTCCAAAACGCAAACCACGCTCAGCCGTTCCCCACATGCAAATCGCAGCTCAACGGCTCCACCATCAGTCCTTCTCTCCCACAACTCAACGACTCCACCTTCTCCGGGACCACCCTTCTCCAGCTCCATATTTGTCGGCTTCGGTTTTTTTTTTTTTTTCAGACCAGATTCTCTCCGCAAACATTACCGATTAGTTTTTATTTTGTTCTATAATTTTGGTTGTTAAATATGATTTAGGGTTTCGTTTTTGGTTTTTAAATATGATTTAGGGTTTCGTTTGGGAGTGTTTCCTTTGAATGATTAGTTTAGATAGATGGGTTTGGAGCCGTAATGGGTTTTATTTATTGGTGGCAAGAAAATCCATCTGGGATTTTAGAGTTGTTATTCTATTTCATTGTTAATAATTTTGTTATGTTTTGTGTAAGGAGTTTTGCACATGCCCTTGATGTTTTTGTGAGTCATTTGTTTGTGTTTGGATTTAATTTAAGTTTCTGGGTTTCTATACAAATGCGGGTATATTAATTTAGTTATTGGAGCAGCATGCCCTTGATGTTTTTATGAGTCATTTGTTTCTGGATTTATATTCAAATGCAAGTATATTAATTTAGTTATTGAATAATTAACTTTCTGTTGTAGATTATTGTATTATTTTAGCCTCATGTGAATTTGTGTTTAATTATATATACTTGGTGGCAGTATTCAGTTTTGATCTAAGCTTCCCAATCCTATAGGTTTTGCTTTCATGTGTTTCAGTTTTTTTTTTTTTTTTTTTTTTTTTTTTTTTTGGTGCCTATTTGGGATTTATGGTTTCATGATTGGGTTATATTTTATACTACCTGATGTATTGTTTTCAAAAACATTGAAGGTTTTCTGTTTTACTATGATATGGACTTTAGCAAAAGATTTTTAAGTTTATTTTGAGAGTGATGTTATGGTTAGCTCAAAAACCCTTCAATGTTTGTCCAACCCTAAATTTATATGTGGGTTATGCATTGTTCCCATTGTGAATGATTAATTTCATTAAATGTCTTTCTTATATGTGGACGTTTTTGAAATTAAAAAAATTAACAGTTTGGAGAGTTGCCCCCCCCCCCCTTTTTTTTTACTTGAATGAATTGATAGCAGATTTCAATGTGATAGTTATAATACACTATTTGATGTGCAATATGCATTTTTGGGCAAAAATGTTGTTGTGTTGGGGGGTTGCCATTCTTCATTACTAGGAGTTTTAAAATCTGTTATCAATTCATCATAGCTTTCATGATGTTGAATAATAATTGGTATTTGTTAGTTGATTTCATGCTTTGAATTTCTAATTTGTTAATGCCCTATTTTTTAATAAAAATGTTTAGTTTTGTGTTTTCTTTTCTATTTTTTTGTAAATCTTGATGAGTTTTTGTAATTGAAACTCTCATTGGAGAATGTTATTCATGATGTACATTCTATTTTATTTTTAAGGAAGAGAGATGCAAATAAGATGCTTAGTGAAGTGCAAAATAGGAATTCTTGGAAGACCTCCATGGACAGTGAGCATATGTGGAATAGGTGAGGCCCTATCACCGTTGGTGGGGCATCACACCATCTCAATATATATATATATATATATATATATAAATGGCATTTTGAAAATTTAGTTATTGTTTAAATACGTTGAACCAGATTCTCATGTTGTAGTTGCTTTATGGTTAGAATTAATAGATACATATGTTTGATTCTTAGATATTCCTTTTTTTTTTTGGTGAGCAATTTCCACACCAAGCTGCTGTTGATTAGTCATAAATTTAATTAAGTTATTTGTATGTCAATGAGAAGAACATATATTTTCATGTTCTATGGTTCCATTAGATGCTTTGTACTTTGGAGATATTCTTGCATACGAAAGAAGCTGTTACTCTACAATTCTACCAAATTACTCTCAGATCTTGGTCTGCACAACCTTTTGTCTTCCTCCCTCATTTTTAAGGGTTTTAATCATTCAGTATAATGCTGTGAAATAAATATCTTTGTTCTTTAAATTTAAGGTAGTTGTGAATTTCCAATTTCTTCATCATGATAATATTCGACACCATTTTCACTGTCCTCACATATGTACGGTTCTATTTTTTGGTTCAATTTCAAAGAAATAAAAACTAATTGTTTACCTTGTGCATGTTTTATGTTTAGTTTAATTATTATTTCATCTCAAGTTTACCATTGTTTTATTATTTCTTTATCTAATTTTTGATAAGAATCTTCTTTAAGAGCAGCATCTAGATTTTTGAGGGGTTTTATTTGATTCTTTGTTTGGTTGTAGACCCCAGCTTCTTTTCCAGTGTCCTTCTGCAACTTTGGCTTCGCTGTTTGTCTACAACTTTTATTTGTTAGTTGTGGTAAGGTTTTTATTTTAAATTTTGGTATAACCATGGAAGCTAAGATTCGTTCCTACTACTGACTTTTATTTTCTGCTTTCTGCCATGCACAGTGAAGGACTGAACCTATAAAGTTTAGAAGCTGTCTACAAATTCCAACAATAGCAAATTGAAAAGGTAGAGCTGTGTTATTTTTTTCTTCCCTATCTATTTTTGAAGCATATTTTGAGAGACTTCATTGTGATCTAAGCTGATATGTTGATTATTGAATCTAATAGGCAAATAATGGTTTAAACTTCGTGTTTTTGATGAATTTGGGGTACCCAAATTATATATATATTTTTGTATGGATGAGAGAACAGGTACTTAATTTAGAGTCAAATCCCTCTCATAATAAAATTTTTTGAGTACATGAACTAAATCATGCCTTCCTATAGCCTCTACATACTGTTTGCCTTTGCCTTTATGTATTGAAGTCAATATGTGGTGATAGGCTACTTGAGGTGTTGGACATAGATTTGCCTTAAAGTAATTGGGTGGTCAGATTTTACCATATCAAAGCTACCTTGAGATTTCATTTGGGAGGAGAAACTGAAAAAAAAATAAAAAATAAAAAATAAAAAATTGTGCTAAGTGTGCTTCTTTCAGTTTTCTTTTAGAGTTCTCACATGCCCAATTAAACATTTTGTTGACTTTGGTACGAATTTTTCATGTTTACGCAAAGTGAGAGAATTTTTTATTTGAAATGGTTGAGATTTAAGGAACTGTTGTTGCCATTGATATCGGTGACGATCTCTACTAATTCTTGCTACATCAATATTGGTAATATGTTTTTAGGAAGAATCTAAAGCTTGATCAGTTTGTGTTTTTAAATTAACCTTACCTCCCATAGAAAAGATGGGTTTTAATCTATTATATATATTTATTTTAATTTGTTGAAGTGTTTAATTTAAACATTTTCCTTATATTTTTCTATGTTTAACAGCAAAGGTGCAATGAGAGTTAAAGATGTGTGCATTGTTTTCAGAATTACTTGCAATGTGCAAACAATAGAAGAGTGAGCTTATCTTCATTCTCATGAAGTTCTCTTTTCTCCTCCATTTGATGTTAATAGTTTTAGAATTAATCCCATTTAAATTTGATGATTTGTCTACACAAATCCGATGGACCATTCTGTGCATTGTTACAGATCTTGACTCAATATTGTTCAAAATCCTAAATTCCTTGATGTGTGGTTTGCAAATTTTCTTTTGAAAGTCAGATTACTTTGAAATTTTCTTAGGATTTATCAATATGTTCAAATTTATTATTTATCCCCCTTCCCATTTCGCATTTTTTTATTTTTGTTTTTTTTTGGGTGAATGATCTTAATCTATGTAGCAGATTGCATTGCATTGTTATTGACTACAAGTATTTTTTACATGGGCCGCCAGTGAACTCTGATTATCACAATTGGGTATTATCTGATTTTTCTTATAAACACTCTCTTTCTTTTTGTATCATTATGTGCATGTTTGTATTTTTTGTTTTAATAATAATTTTGGTTTGGTTATTAAGAAAGTGTAGGGATAAGTTTTTGTATTTTTATTTAGTATGTTTGGGATTCAAGCATCTTTATGTAGTTGTTTGGGATAGAGTTTAACACAGATGGTGAAGGCTCAGCATGCTAGGATAATGCCTTTGAGAAGAGGTGATGGATTCCTAAAAAATATGAGAAGTTGATAGTTTACAACTTTACATTAAGCGACATGGCATTTGGAATTGGAGTCAGAATCCAAAACCTTATGGTAGGAAACATGTAAATGTTCAATTTCAATGAATAAAAACTCAAGTCATAAATTTGTCATGGTTGTTTTCAATTGTTCCTCTAAATGATTATTTGATTTAAAGTTTTCTTTCATTCTTTTCTTCTAGGTTTGGTAAGGTCTGGGAAGAGTTGTTCACTTTTCCAAAAAAGGTCTGGGAAGAGTTATAGACTTTGTTGGATGAATTATGTGGAAACTTTAGGAAATAAGAAGAAACTATACTCAAGCTTTATAAAGCTTTACTTATATGAAAACCATTTTATCAAATTTAGTTTGTTGAATTCTGATTAAGATGAATGGATAATTCAAAACAATTACACTTATATATTGAATTTTGGTATGTTGTTACACACAATATATTTATATATTGATTGCTGCATCATTATTATGTGATAAAAGTCTTTCCATTTATCATTTGGCTGTCACAACTATAAAACCCTAAAACTTAATACCACATGCAGAACATGTATAAACTTCAACATCAATGATGTGCTAACGGTGATTAAAGTTTGCAAGGTGTTCCATAATTATTATGAAGTTAGCAAAAAACTTGGTAAAATTGTTGATGTCTGTTTAGGTTTTGTGCAAACGTGATTTTTACTTGATACCACTTGCTGAAAACTCACTTCAAATTACTAATGTATAGGAATAAAATAAAGGAGAAGCATACTTGGTTCAAAACTATTCGATGGAATGCCCTCATGATAGCTCTTGCAATTGCTATTGGCTTGCAAGAATGAAAGGGATGACTGCCTTTGTTATTGCAGTGGTTCATCTTGAATTGGCTTGAGTTTTCACTTTTTATTTTATTTTTCAAATATTATTAAAACTATTATAGTTCATGTAAAATTAAAAAGTTTTAATGTATAAACTATACTTTCATAAGATTTTCCCGTGCATCGCACGGGTTAGCGACTAGTTTATTTAATACTAGTCGTAGACTTGCGCGTTGCGCGTGATAATTTTTTTAGAGTTATCTTATAAATATTATTATTATTGTTGTTGTTGTTGTTGTTTTACTATTATCTATGTAACTTATGTAAAATTCTTATATGAAAAAATTATTCAAATCATGCTATGTAATAAAATAATATTATATTATTTATAATGCAAAAAGATAACATTTAACAATTAGAGAGAACAAAAAAGATAAAAAGAAAAAAACTTAAAACACAAAAATAAATTGCATCAACTCAAAGTAGAGTTATTAAAAATACAAAAATTTAATAACCTAAATCAGAGATGTAGGAAAAAAAAATCTACCAAAAAATTGAGAGAGAAATAACTTTTTTTTTGTGACGGAAAATTATGCATAGAAATATAGAATATTAAAGATAATGAAAAATTTATAATAAGAGGATACGAATAAGAAGAAACAAAATAAATGAAGATAAAGGGAAAGATGAAGAGTAATATTAAGGTAGATGGTAGTGAGGAGATGAAAATGTGAAAGGAATGATAAATGTTGGAGAAAGTATAAATGTTTAAAAAAATTAGTATAGTTTTATAAGGAATTTTTTATTTTTTTTTATTTTATTAAAAAATTATATGTTTGATTTTTAAAAATTAAAAAAAAAAAAAGAGAGAAAATATTAATAATTTAATGATATGAAGTGTAAGGACATGATTCCTTTGCGGTCCACTAACATTTTTGGGCTCACACAATAAAGGTCCCTCACAATATGATTTGTAGAGAGTGGGCTTGAAAAGCTAGCCGCTGGTCAAGGGGCGATGCCCGGTCATGGCTTTAGAGGAATTCATGTAAAAAAAAGGAGTTGGGCTTGAACATTTAAGCCCTAAGGTGTCGCGCCCTATGGCATGGGTCTCCTCGGAGTTGATCCGAGGACCATTGAGGCCTTATCCCGGTTACCCAACGACGGACTTTCTTCAGTGAAGTCCGGAGTCGTTGAGAGGTTCTTCCCCATGTAGTCTCTCTCTTTTTGAGGTGGGATAGGCTCCCCCTCAGATTTACTTACTTTCTTATTTTATACTAGCTTGCATTCGTTGTCCTTCGTCCACGTGTAGGGTCAATTTTTACAAAAAACTGACATTTGTCCCATCAGTCCAATCCCGGAATTGTTGGGGATGGTTTGATAAAGCTGCAGAGTACGGCTCTGTCAGGCGCTGGGTCTTATCTGGAAGGGTAGTAAGGATAACTTCCCCAAGATATTTTGGATCTCCTTACAAATTCGTCCTTATACCAGTTTTGCCCCTGTATTCCGATGGGATTCTGGATCTGCCGAGGACTAAACTGTCCTCGGCTGCCTCCCAAAAACTGTTTTGGGCTCTGTATTGTAGAGCTTAGGCCACAGCTCTCCTCGGATTGGGCCTTCGGATCTTCCAGGAGCAACTGGGCTTGGCCCTTAAATTATTGGGCCCCACATGAAGGATATGGCTTAATTTAAATGGTCAATTGTTGTAGTGCTATTGATTTTAGCTTGAATATATATATATATATATATATATATATTGCAACATGAAAAATGATAAACCCGATCCATATAACTAAATTAAAGTTGCTTTATGATGTTGAGTTAACAAAACAAATTGGTGGTTACCAAAAAACTAAGCATTTTTTTTTTTTTTTGTTAGGTTATGAGACTTTAGGAACTAATGTATTAGAACTTCAATGTGTATTTTTGTTGGCAAACCATGATCAAAACATAGAGTCTAGTTTAGGCTTGCTCAAAGTATGATTTGATGTAAACTTGGTATCGAGTAATTGCAGGAATTACTATTCAAAATTTGCTAGGCTCGATCGATCGAAAATTAGACTCGATCGATTGAACTTGGTGAATCAGTAATTTTCTGCAGAATTATTAAACCGGCCCAAGCCCGTATGATGTGTAGGGTTTTGTGTTTCAATCCAAGTATAAAAAGAAAAACCCTAACTACATTTTAGAAGTCTGTTGTTGAGTTGTGTATTGAATTTTTTGTGAGATCTGAGAGGTGTTTATCTTCATACATACACATAGAGTTATCAAGATCAAGATTCACGTCAAGATCTTGATGATTGCTTTAGTTGTTGCATAAAGAACTTTAAAGAAGATCTGAAACCTTTGAGAGGAGTCTCAAAGTCATAAGTAGGAGAACTTGTGATTGCTGCAGATCAAGGAAAGAAGTAGTCCTTGGACTCAGAGCTGTCACATGGTTGTGATAGTAAGTTTTCTACACGAGGTAGCAATAGGATGATAGTGGTCTAAGTCTTATTGTACAAACTTCAATTCTTTCATAGTGGATTTGTTTTTACCTTGAGGATAGCTAGGTTAAATCCTCCTCAAGTTTTTTACCGATTAGGTTTTCCTGGGTCATCAAATCTGTGTGTTCTTTATTTTTTCGCATTATATTCGTTTTACACATAGTGGTTTAACTTAGATCTAATTAACAAACTTGTTAATCAACTTGGCATAATATTAGGTTAAACATATTGTGTTAAGGGGTCTAAAAACTAACATTTTTGAAAGAATAATCCTGAGAGATAAACATGAATTATCTTGTTTTATTTTTTGTCATTTGAAGTCTCACATAAATTAATAGAGCCTCATTAGACTTATCAACTATTATAACTCTAAAGAATACCAAAAACAAAAACATAGTATAAATCAGTACTTACCCTTTGCAAGTCAAGAGGCAACACATACAATCTAATGTACATCATTACCCAACAACGTTTCAACTCACCACATAGCCAGGTAATCATGCAAATGAACTTCGAAATATCCATTTGGTGTTATGATTGATGGTATGTAGCTTTTAGGAAAAAATATGTAATATTGGCAAATTAAACAACACTATTCAACTACTCAGATTTATCATGATATGAGGAGAACATGAATGCATTATGGACCCCTTTGTTCCTTATGGCCCATACAAAATTTAAACTATTGGAATTAAGAAGAAATAGATTTATAAATATATATATATATATATATATATATATATAGAATAATTTTTGTTAGAAGTCAGTCACTACACATGAGGAGAGGAAAAAAAATCAAATGAAAAGATAATGTATCAAGTCTAAAAGGAATCTCATATAAAAAATGTCATGTTGTACAAAAATAACATATATAGAACAACTAAATAGGTGAATTTAAAGCAACTCAAACTATGAATTTAAAGAAAAACACATTTAATAAAATTAACAATTAAAAAGAGAAAAAAAAACTTAAATCAAAAAACTAAATCACATTATCTCAATATAAATTTCTAAAGAACACAACAATTTATCAACCTAAGGCAAAGATGAAAGAAAAATAAAAAAATCCACCACAAAATTGAGAGAGAGAGAGAGAGAGAGAGAGAGAGAGAGAGAGAGAGAAAACCTTTTTTTGTGAGTGAAAAGTATGTAAAGAATGGAAGAGAGAATGATAAATTTATAGTAAGAGGTTGTGAATAAGAAAGGAAAAAAAATGAAGATGAAGAGAAAGATGAAGAGCGATATTAAGGTAGAGGGTAGTGGGGAGATGAAAATGTAAGGTAAAGGGTAGTGGGGAAATGAAAAGTGATATTGAAGTAGAGTTTGCAGAAAGTGTAAATATTTTTAAAAAATGAGTAAATGTAAAATAAAAATTAAAAAAATTATAGGAAAATTGAAAAGAAAAATGATAATGATGTCAATGCTGATGTAGCTCAACTAGAGCATAGCAACAATAAATACTACGCTTTAGCTTTTAGATATATACTAGTGTTTAACCCGCGCGATGTGCGGGATCATTTAAAATTTCATAAGTAGAAAAAATACAGGTAATTGCTTTAAATATATATTATATATTGTTAAGACTCTTAGGGCCCGTTTGGTTATAGAGTTCAAAAATTATTGTTTAAAAAGATGTGAAAATTGTAGTTTAAAAAGTGTTATTGAAATACATGTTTTTAGTGTTTATAAAACAAAAAAATGTGTTTAGTATCATGGTTTAAATAACATGTTTTAGTGTTCAAAAACATAAAATATGTGTTTGGTATGTGTGTATTAGATGGTAAAAAAAAGTTGAACAAAGTACAAAATAAATATTTTTAAAATTAGTAAAGTACAAAATAAATATAAAATATTTTTTAAATGCTGCCGGTTGTGTCTGTGTGCGTGAGACCATTATTTCAAAAAGCTGACTAGTGGGCCTTAATATTGTTCAACTTAATTACAAAACTGCCACTCAGCAATAGTTTTTGTTGTTCAAAATCAGCCTGAAGGTGATTTCAAAAACTATTGTTTTAAACATATGTTTTGAGCAATATTTTTCAAACAGCCCTGTTCTGGAATGGTTTACCAAACATATTTTTTTTGTTTTTGAACAATATTGTTCAGTGTTTAAACACTGAACAATATGTTTTGAAATCAATGACCAAACACCCTCTTAGTCATTACAACTCTACTATGTATAGCTATAAAAATGGTTTCATTAGAAGTAATAAAATTGTAAGAATTAGATATCTTAATATTTCTTTTAAAAAAAGAAGGAAGAGAGGAAAAGAAATGGAAAGAGAAATTATTTAACTTATTATATTTCTTAGGTAAAACTCCATAGTGTTCCATTAAGCAATTGATAAGTAAAAATAGCACAATTGACATTATAAGGAAAATTTTGATGTATTCAAGCAGATATATAACTGATTCAAACAGCCATAGTTCAATTATATACACTATATTGAGACACATAACTTTTTACTTTACAATAACTGAACAATAGGGGAAAATCTATTTATTTTAATAAAGCAAATCCTGTTGTCTACATTCTTCATTCAGCTTATACACTTTGAAATCAACCATTTTGGGCCATCACAGTGTCTAACATACTAAATTGTGAAACATAATTACATTTTATAGTAACGCTGTTCTAATCTGTCAGCTTTATTCAGTACATTCAGTACATTTTCCTCACACTTTTAATAGCAATTGAAAGACTATAAATGCGTACTTTTGGATTAGCATAGCAACCAAAAAGGCTTACTTTTACACCAACAAAGAGAATGCCTTTATTATAAAGAAGCGTAGGACTATTTTGCAAAACACTAAGGCATATTTGAAAATAAGAATTCAAATATTTAAAGGTTTCTCATTTTTTGTTTAGTTTACAACATTTAAAACAATACATTTTGTCACATTTTAAACCACTTTGCAGAAACATATCTACAATTTCATAAAGGCAATAGATCACAAAAGTAATACATATAAAATTTTATAAACTTAAAAGAGTGGAAGTTATCCTTTGCATCAACACAGGTTGAACATTTCTTTTATGAACACTTCGTGGCAAATCTATTATTGCATCGGCCACCCTTAAGTATATAGACTTCCGTCCATTTGCTCTATGTGGCTTATTGTTTTGCCATTGTGCCATCCAACATTAGCACCCCATAATTGTGAATAGGTTCTGCAACTGTGAAAGTGAAACTCATCATGAATAAAAGATGACAATGGTGCATTCATTGTGCAAATCACTTTTATATTAGTATCTATATTTTTGCTTAAAGGATCAGACAATGATGTTTTCTCCAAAAATTTGTTATATATGAGAGTGACAATAAGAGATCCCGCAAAGAAAAGATGAACAACTACACTAAACTAAATTAAATACAGAAACAGTTCCAAAATTCAAAGAGAACAACTTCAAGAAACATACACTAAAAAATGACCCTTCTAATAATACAAATCTGATCACAAAAGAACATCACAAACATCAAATTTAATATTCGGTATTTAGTGTCTACATGAAAAACAAAAGTTTTATGAGGCAAAATGCTCATTAAAAGTTAAAACTATGTTTGCTAGAAAACATAAAAAATGAAATATTCAAAGTGAAAGGATCACAGGATTGTTTGAAAGAATTTATTCTTTCTCAAGACATAATACCAATAATGATGCAGAGAGAGAGACAATAGAGAGTAAAGGAGAAAAAAGGGTAAATATTTGGCATTAGTATTACTACTCAAACGGATGAACATGGACATCTACCTATTTTAAAGCCTCAATTTTCTGTTCTCTATAGAAGTGAAATATATAAATAAATTAGCAAACATCTTTCCTATTAGTAAAGTATTTCCTTTTACCCATAAACAAAAAATAAATCAATAAACAAACTTTTTCCTAAATTAAATACATAGATTACAAATACTCATGAGTCACAGTACTCTAGGCATAGCTTCTAAAATAGGCAAAACCACAAAATCTGGGTTGTTCCCATCTTGTAGTTTCTAAATTGTTCAAAATGATCTTTCAAATATCTCATTCTATCACCAACAAAGCCCATCAACAGAATTCCTCTACCAACCCAATTAATTAAATAAAGTAGTACAAATTATGTTTGCTTCAACGTTTTGGTCAAAAATAAATATTTTTTAAAAATGTAAAACTCTCAAAAATAATCAGAAAATACCTAAAAAATAAAAGAAAAACTGACCTCCTTACATAGATAAGCAGAGTGTTTACGACATTGTAATTGGGTCATAGCAAAACAGATACTTGAGATTATATTATAATCTCACAGATTAGACAGGCTTTTGACTAAATAGTTACAGTGTTGGAGAGGTTTGTAATCTTCAAGAATCATAAGAAATATAAGGAACAGAGGGGTTGCAAATTTAGGAATAGAAGGGAGAAAGGGTCTGATGTGGTGGTCGTGAAACCAAGAGATGAAGGTTTAATGTAAAAGAAGAGTCTGAAACATACAATCTTTGTAAGTATTCTACAGTATGAAACTCAAAAGAAAAAGAGGTGTGCTCCAACCAAACATGATCTACTAAATGAATTACAAACTATTTCTGTCAATTTAATAGTAATTACATTCATTGTTTTATAAATGGAAATTCACCTACCAGCAACCATAAAGTTACAACAACAAAAATACATTACACTTTCAGATTTCAAAGTCTTACAATCCAATTTAACCAACAACACAAATATACATCAGAATTGAATCTCACACCATATTCACGTATATCGATTCCATACATGAAAAAAGAGAAGTCTATGAGTGAACATGACAATTTTGCACCCAATCTCCTTTGTATTCTAAAAACATGATGAAGTTTTATGAGGCATGCATAATACATTTTTGATCTCCAAGAATGAGATGACAAATGGTTTTATGTGGCAGACTATCTAGAGCACTAATAAATGTTAATAGAACCTTTGCCACAGCATAGTTCACACAATATTCTCCTGCCCATCTACATCAAAGTACCATTTGATGACCTGCCTCAATATTAGCTCCCTTCTAAGCCATCTCTCGGTGCTTAAATACTGCAGAAACTACTATCAATAAAGCCTGAGATTTTCAATTGCAAGCAACATTATGGGGACAATCTATTCAATGGATAAAAAAGGCTGAGAAAACAATGAACTGGAAAGTGACATGATCTTGCTGCATTGCACGCAAGGACACAAAGACTCTTCTACAGTCACACCATTGGGAAGTGCAAATATGGTTAGATATCTCTTTCGCTTTATTGCCTTACGTTGTTAAGTTGATTAATGGTTATTTAAAATCAGTGAAAAACCACCCCAATCAAATTGACTGTAGCACTCAATATTGTACGGCATAAAAGGCACATTAGGTTAGTAAGGCAAGGGTGGTAAACCATTCTATAGGAGCTAATATATCAGCTAATTCTTAGGATTTTTCTATTAACCAATCCCTTAATGTGGCTCTGGAAAACAGAAAACACAAATATATGAAACACAGATTTTGCTTATAGCAAACACTTCAGTAGTGTTTAAGCATAAAATGCAGTAAGAGTAGGTAGTAAAAATTTCAAAGACCAGAAAAAGAAAGTTTAGTATCTGAAACTTGAATTAATATATCACATACATCAATCACAGCACACAGATTTATCGAACAATAGTTCTTAAACGAAATTATACAGGAAAATTCCTGCAGAGATTTGAACAATAAATTTTCACAACAAAGCACCAAAAGGGGAAAAATGAACACAGAGAAAAGATGCGTATATTTCGTCCAATTTTCACAACAAAGCACTCAAAAAAGGTAGAATGAACACACAGAAATGATGCGTACCTTTCGTCAGAATAGCGCCAATCTCTAACTCCGTATCTCAAAACCTATGGGGCGTTTGATCGTATTTAGCTTTGACGGATGCCGATTGTGATGGTCTAAGTCCGGCAGGGTATGGCAGTGGCCGGTCGTACGAATATCCACTGGTTCGCAGAGTCTGAAGAGAAGATCGATAAGGTTTTAATCGCAAAACAGATCTACAATATTCCGTAAATTGACGGAAACAGAAGAAACTTATCCCGAAATCACAGAGAAGTTTCAAAACCGAATCAAAACAACAAAAAATCATAGAAAGAAGAAGAGGGAGAGCGAGAGAGAGAAGAACGTACTTGGAAAACTCAAAAGGGGATAGCGATGATCAATCGAATCTCCAGTGTGGCGCAAGTCTTTTTCTTTTCTTTTCTTTTCTCCTAGCGGAGTTTGATGTGAAGAGATCGCCTCTATCATAGTATGGCTAGGGTTTTCTTTAGAGAGAAAAAAAGTTAAGAAGACTGATGTGAAGAGAGTAGGTTTTTCCCCTTTTTCCCTTTCTCTTTCTCTGTATCGCAATATTGGCAGTTTTTTTTTTCTTTTGTTTTTTTAAGAAAGAGAAAATATTAAGTAGTCTGAAGAGATAGGCAGATATTTCAAAATTTCAATGTTTTTTTCTTTTCTTTTAACAGTTTTTTTTTTTTTTGTTAATATAAAAAATTATAGCCAAACGGTGTTAATATTTTGAAAACAATATAATGTATCACTTTTTAAAGTTACACATGTCTGAATTTTAAGTAGGGACTTTTCCTATTTGTCATTACCTCCTTAATTTTAGGAACTCATTTTCTCTCAGTTTCTGCTTTTATATATATATAGATATAGATATAGATAGATAAGAACAAAATTTTCCACCAAACTATTTTAGTGTAATCTCCTACACTTCTAATCCTTAACATGACAATTTATAAGACTATCCAATTTTACTATAATTTGTTTTAGCCTTTGTTGGACCTATGTTTATCTCTGTTGTTAGCCCCACTAAAACGATGCCGTTTTGATTTTTTTTTAATTTATTAATTATATTTTTTATATTATCATTTATCTCTAAATTAAAAAAAATAATTAAATAAAAAAAACCCTGAAATGGGCCAAGAACGCCATTGAAAGGTTGCTTAAAATTACGTCTGACTAAGGAATAGACTATAGATGATCCTATAGATATTGTTTTTGGTTAATTTGAAAGAAGAAAAGATTTAGGTTTTGATTGGTTCTTTAAGCCTAGTTTTGAGGATCCTATAATTGTTATATATATATATATATATATATATGCAGTCATTGATATAGAGAGTGAAACAAGGGCTATGCTATTGTAAAGCAGAAGCTTTAATACTAATTTGTTGAGAATAGTAGAACCGTAAATATTTATTTGTTGTGTGTTTATTCAAATAACTGTGGGTTTATGCAAAATAGAAATAGAAAAAACAAAAGAAGCAATCACACGGGAACACAAAGATATTTACGCTTCCGCTATTCTCAACAAATTGGTATTAAAGCTTCCACTTTTACACTAAACTAGTTGCAGACTCGCACGATGCATGAGAAAATTTGATATGATTATTTTTTATTGGATAATTATCGAATTAATATATTAGATTGTATATTTTTTTAAAATTCAATATGTGTTATTTGAAATTATGTTTTATATTAGAAGTTTTTTGTTGTGTAACAAAATATATTTTGTAGTCAGCTATTATATATAGTAAGATATGTATGAAAACACAATGCTATATATATATATATATAATTCATAGTGTGAGAACTATTAGACTAAGTTGTAACTATATATACTTTATTTATTACTATACAAATGTATGTGATTCAACTTTTATAGATATATTTTTCTCCAAAGCATATATTCAATGAATCATATATCATAAAGTGGAAATATAAAATAAAATAAAATGCAAAAAGAAAAACATTTCTTAAGTATCTATACATAAAAACATTAATAGCATGATGATGCTCTAGAGTAAATTATATTTTATCTTATTCTCTTTTTTGATGTAGAACAAACTGTCATGGCCTTTCTGGACTCCCAAGCTTACCTAAAATTGAGCAAGCAAAAAGGCACTAGTAGAAATCATTTGGGCGACGGAGTCGGAATCATATGAAATTTGGTAGGCTGAAGCAAAACAGCATTCTGAGCAATAATCGTCGCTTTGCCATGAGATACCCCTTGAAAATTACGAATTCCTCCATTTAGGGCCCGAAAACAGCAATTTTTCCGTTTATAATCATTTTTCTTTCCTTAATAACTTTTTACTCAAAAATTAGAATAAGATCCCACTTATTTTTGGACGACTCTTAAGGTCAATAGTTTATGATTCTGCATTTAACTTAATTTTTCCATTTTTGGTAAATTTTAGTATTTTGTCACCTAATCGCATAATTAGTACAAATTAGGGTTTTAAACATTTTTCTTTGTATTTATGTGTTTTGTAGTCGTCTAAGGCAAATTAGACTATTATTAATAAAATTGAAGAGTTTCTCTCAAACATTTCTCTGGTGGATTACAGTTTATCTCCTTGTGGATTCAAGGAACCCCTCATAGATTTAAGGTTTGAATGCTCTAAATTGTGTGAAAACACAAGAGCTGTTCAAATCCCAAGATAAAAATTACAGCTCAATAGATTTTACTCTAACTTATACTAAGTGCGAAAAAGAGTAAAAGTGAGCGGATGAACAAATAAACTACTTTAAGCCATAAACAATATAACACAGTAGTAATATGAAAGCTAAAAGAATGGGGAAGAAGAATGTAAGCACAAGATAACATGCCGATGTGTTATCAAAGAGGAAATCGAAGAACTCGGCGAAAAACCTCTCTGCCGCCCTCCAAGCAGTAATCAATCCACTAGACAATCAGTTGGGATACATGGGTTAGCAAGAGACCCTCCAAGTCTAATTTATTCGATGTACCTGAGCTCTCCAAGCTCCTACTCCAACAAGGCTACTCAGAACCATGTCTTGTCAAGCTCTCTGGATATCGCAACAAGCTCCATGTTGCATCTGCCATCCTTGGCTTCTTCCAATGCTTCCCAACAACACCAATTTCTCACTTGACACTTTGAAAGAGTGTGGTAAGTGTTTGGGCTATCAACCTCTCAATGATATGGAAATGGAAAGGTAGGAGTTGAGGAAATCCACAAGCAAATGTGTAGAGATATATAGGTATAGCAATCTCTAACTCTCAAGGTTTTTTGCTAGGATTTTCTCTCAGAAGCACTCCTCAACAATTGTGGGTAATATGGGTATATATAGTGTGGGTACAGAAAGTGTGTATTAGATAGTACGTATTAGATAGTACAGACTGCTAGAGCAGAATGTTTCGTGGGTGTCTCGTGGGAAGGCCTTACCCGCGAGCTACTCGCGAAACATAGCTGTCTCCATCTATCCTGACTCTTCGCATTCTAGTCATGTGCAGGGTACATGCATCATTTCACGGGATGCTTAGTTGCGAGCTACCCACGAAAACCCCTCTATCTTCAATAGCTTGAGTCTTCACACTCTCTCTCTCTCTATCACACAACCCTTACAATTAAATCCCACAATAAATACAAGGTACAACAGATTGAATGAAATTACAATCGAATTTGACACGGAATAAAGCCAACAAAACACATAGTTGTAAATTACAGCTTTACAATCTCCCCCTTTGGCTATTTCATGACAAAACCCCTAAAACAGACTCTAGACTTAAACATGAGTTTGGGAACAGTGGCAAAACTCACTCACACCTAATCTAGAAGCTATGATGCACTTGCAAGTATATACCTGTAACCTGAAATACTCACACACAAGCAAAACTTTCATTAAGCTTATTACAAGTTGAATACATGGTACATACATAAGCAAGTAAAGTGCGATCAAGTTTGTAAACACTATATAACATGTAAACATAGCTTGATCAAACAAGTTCAGTCATTAAAGAATGACCATAATGAAAATTTATCAAGTAAATGCTCATCCGGACATGCAGTGCAATGAAGACCAACCACAATGATCAATTGCATGTCCAACACACAACCAATGCAAAATATACGAAGTATTTGCATCTTGGAATAAGATCCTACTAGGATACAAGTGTGAGGTACTTAAGACATAATAGCAAAATCTTAAAAGTACAAAAAAAAATGCTACAAAGCATTGAGATAAACATAAACATACTGAATATAAGACTGAATAATAAAAGCAAAGTACTGAAGTTATAAACAAAAGCAGTAAAAACATAAACTAGCAATCATAAAAACTAAAATAAACAAAGGTAATCCGCCTATGAACCAATATTTTTAAGCCTACACCTAAGCTCCCCCTAACACTGTGCAAGCTCCCCCTCAAAATTTTCTCCCCCTTTTTGACCGGAATGGCCAAAGGGCTAGAATTGGTCGGACTCGGAGTCTGAACCCTGGCTGACGGACAAATCATCAATCTGAGATGATAAGGCTGTGATTTGACCCTATACATAAGCAAACTGGTCCACTGTGTGCTGCACATAGGAGTCTAACATAGTGTACATCTGCTCTACTATGGCTAGAAGTCTGTCAAGTATGTCTGGTCCTCATGCTGGTGCTGAGGATGATGGATGAACTGAAGGCTGAGTTGATGGCTCTAGAGCAGTAGTAAATCTCTCTATCTCATCCTCTGTATCACCTCCCTCTTCCTCAACTCAAGGCCGTGGTATCGTGTGCACACCTGTTTTGGAGCCCTTGATGTGAGCTGTGCTCCTAGTAAGTGTATGTGCACCAATGGGATAGTCCCTCTGAACCACTGTAAGGCCACTCGTAAGTTTGAGTCGCTTCTTTGCAATTAGGCCCATAATGAGAGTGGGGAAGGGCATTACAGTCCTTGAATTCTGCTTCTCAATGCTCTTTTTCAACAAATGGAAGATGTGCCCACAAACATCAATCTCCTTGTGGGTGAAGAGATTGTACAAAAACTTTGTCCTTGGAGTTGACAGTGTAGTGAGGTTGGTGACCGGGTACAAGTTATGGATCATTATGTATGCCAAAGTTCTCATCTCCAGTGAAAATGAGATTGTATTCATGGATGACTTCTTCGGTGTACCACCATGTATTTGCACCATCTCCTCAGTCGATCCTAATTTGTCTTCATATTGGACTGAGATTGGCTAAGAGGGAGGACGAATCTCCAAAAATTCTTGAATGCTATCCCTTGTAATCACAAATTCTTTGTGCCTCACCCAGCAATCTATACGGTCTCCTTTCACAGTAGCATTTGAGAAAAATTCTCTTATCATCTCTGAGTAGACAACCCCAACCGGGTTCAATAGCTTGGTCCAAGTCCTTTCTTTGAACACCTCAGGGATGACGATGTCCTCAAGGGTTTCTAGCAGTCATTGTATTTCATATCAGCTTCAGTAGGCTTGAATTTATTAGAATCAGTGTGTGCACGTTTGGAGGTTAGTTTCTTGGAAGCTAAATGTTTGGTAGGAGACATAGTGTGTGCATGGCATGGCATAGAGGCATAAAAATGGGCAAAGTGTGTAAAACACACACCCAATGATCAAAACATGTCTAGCATGGTCAATCAAGGGTAGACCCAAACATTGGAACTCATTTGAGTCCAAACAATTCAAAAAAGTCACTTGGACATTTTGACAATCACTCGGCATGCAACAGTGTACTACACCGATGAACAATGCATGAACATAATGGAATCTGCCTCAATTATGATTAGAACGCCTCAAGGGGCCAACACCGATACACAAACATCAAATGGGGCTCAGCCCAATCAAAATTTTGGAAAAATTTTCACAAATTTAAGAACCCCAACCCATTTTCAAAAAATCCCCAAAATTTTAGAACCCTAACTTAAATTTCTGTATAAACTCAGAAAAACATGAAGAAAATGTTTTAGAAAACATACCTTGAAGTTGGAAATGCAAAAAATAAGCTTGAGAGTGATATACCTAAGCCATCCAAGCCTAATCTATCCGATATACTTAAACCCTCCAAGCTCTTACTCCAACAAGGCTACTCGGAACCGTGTCTTATCTAGCTCTCTGGATCTCGTAACAAGTTCCATGTTGCATCTGCCATCCTTAACTTCTTCCAATGCTTCCCAGCAGCACCAAATTATCCCTTAACACTCTGAAAGGGTGTGGTAAGTGTTTGGGCTATCAACCTCTCAATGATATGGAAATGGAGAGGTAGGAGTTGAGGAAATCCACAAGCAAATGTGTAGAGATATGTGGGTATAGAAATCTCTAACTCTCAAGGTTTTTTGCTAGGGTTTTCTCTCAGAAGCACTCCTCAACAATTATGGGTAATGTGGGTATATATAGTGTGGGTACAGAAAGTGTGTATCAGATAGTACAAACTGGCAGAAAAGAATGTTTCGCGGGTGTCTCGCGGGAAGGGCTTACTCGTGAGCTACTCGTGAAACACAACTGTCTCCATCTGTCCTGACTCTTCACATTCCAGTCATGTGCAGGGCATAAGCATCATTTCACAGGATGCTTAGTCGCGAGCTACCAACGAAAACCCTTTTGTCTTCAATAGGTTAAGTCTTCACACTCTCTCTCTCTATCACACAACCCTTACAATTAAATCCCACAATAAATATAGGGTACAACAGATTGAATGAAATTACAATCAAATTTGGCATGGAATAAAGCCAACAAAACACATAGTTGTAAATTATGACTTTAGAAGGTTTACTATCCTGAAGCTAACAGTTTAGTTTTTGCCCATCAAAGAGAGCATCATGTGTGCTTTCTTCTAGCTTTCACGACATCATTTTTGGCATTTCAATAAAGATGATCAACTAAGAAAAGTAAAAGCTTACCAAGAAAGTTCAAATTAACTAAAAATTTGATGGTAGAGATGCTAATTATTTGTAATAAAATGACCAAAATAAAAATAACAAATAGATTTGAGAAATACACATAAGATTTCCCAAAGAAATTTTACCAAACACATGGGATGCAACAATACAAAATTACTAAACCGAATATTTTTTGACTTTTTTGATACTCTACAAATAAAACAACTTTATTCACTTTTGTCATAGTATAGACTATAGAGAGATTACAATGTTTATTATAATCTCTCTCGCTTAGAGGTTTTTTTATAAGCAGTTTGATTGAAATCAAAATATGCTTTTTATTTCTTTTTATTTTTTGGCCAAAGGCAAGTCAACCTACTAGATAATCCAAATAATTATCATAAGGACCTGATACCATAGAGTAATTTTTAGTAAATGTTTGTTATATCAAACATTTGATGATATTTTAGGCTTAGATATCATAGATCTAGCTTCTCAACATAAGCTAAATGTCTCTCCCCAGTAAGTCTAATTAGGGGATTCTCCACAACATTACCAACCAGAGTCTTGTAACGGCAAATTGATATCTTTTCATTGCTTGTAACAACTATAACATTGTCTTTGTGAGTTAAAAGCTCATTTGCCACAACCATATGCTTCTTATACTTCTTAAGAGCCATTTCAGCCTTTTCCAAAAGTATTTGTATATTTGTCTCTAGCTGTTTAGTTAGACAAAGGAGAACATTCAATCCCATTTCATTATAAAATAACAAAAAGTCAAGGAACTTATAGCAAAAGGCTTTCTATACAAAATTATAGTATAAGGGAGACTAATAAGCCCTCCACTTTCTTCAAGACATAGGGGATTATGAAAGACTATACATCCTTTGCCTACCATTTTCTCTTTCTCAAATTCACATTACCAAAGAAGTATATGAAGCTAAAAACATTGTGAATACATCTCTGTTTAGTGGAAGTCCATTTGTAGGCAAATTCAAATTCGTAACCATGTATATTTTGTTTTGATATAAACTCAAATTTCAATTTTTTTTTTTTAAAGAAAAAACTATATATGAACCCAAACCAAAATTCAATCAAATTTATAAGAGTGATTTGTGATGTGAAATTTTAAAAAATATAACACAAAAAAATTAAATAAAAAAATCAAGCAAGAGAGAGAGAGAGAGAGAATGCTCACAATTTTTGTGTGGAAAAAACATGAATTGAATGAATAAATGAAATCAAATTTATACAAAATAAGATGGGGAGAAGAAGAGTCAAAATATAAGAAAGGGGAAATGATGAAGGAAGTTTAACGGTAAAATAAAAAGTAGTAGGTAGATAAAGAGCCAAATCAATTTTATTTATTTATTTTTAGAATAGAAAGATGAAAAGTTTAAATATTCAATTTTAACAATTACTTGAAATTAGAAAGAAGAAAACAAAAAGTTGAAATCAATTTAGGTAGTTGAATATAGTCAAACATTTGCATCTATTGAATAGTAAAATTTGTAATGAATAGTCAAACATGTGCATATATCCACTAAAAAGATAATGAATTATTCAATTTTAACAATTACTTGAAATTAGAAAGAAGAAAATGAAAAGTTGAAATCAATTTGGGTAGCTAAATAGTCAAATATTTGCATTTAAATCAAATGAATAGTAACATGTTGAATATTAATGGAGTACATTAACAAGTTTGTCAATGAATTATATTTAGTTATTTTATATAAAATAAAATAGAAAAATCATGAAGAATTTTTTTTTAAAAGTGTGACGTGACTGAAGAGGTGGCTCAACAAGAGTATAGCAATATTAAAGGTTTTAGATTGTTCATCAGATCAATTTTATTGTGTTGTTATTGGTTCACTGGGTTTTTGGGTATGGCAACAAAGGCTTTGTTGGCAGCAAGATTTGAGATTGAAAAATTCAATGGGAAGAATGATTTCAGTTTATGGCATGTCAAGATGCTTGCTTTGTTAGTGCAGCAAGGATTGTGGAAAGCACTACAGGGCAAGAATGCTTTGCCTATGACGTTATTAGATGAGGAAAAAGAAGATCTCTTGGAACAGGCACATAGTGCAATTCTGTTGTCTTTTGGATATGAGGTTCTGAGAGAGACTGTAGATGAAGAAATAGCTACAGGATTGTGGCTTAAGTTGGAGAGCCTGTACATGACTAAGTCTCTTAAAAATCACTTATACATCAAGTAGTAGATAAACACCATTCAAATGAAAGAAGGTACACCTATTTCTAACCATCTTGATGAATTTAATAGAATCGTTCTTGATTTGAAAAATATTGAATGCAAGGTAGAAGATGAGGATTAGGCTTTAATTTTGTTATGTTCATTGCCTCCTTTTAAGCACTTTGTCGATACCATGTTGAATGGTTTTGGAAAAGATTCTATCTCAATTGATGATGTCAAAGATGCATTGAATTCTAAGGAGTTGACGAACAAGTATTCTGAAAATTAGGGCGATAATTGGGCCAATGGTCTTGTTGCCAGAAGTAGATCCAATGAAAATGGGTCTAGTAGTAATAGAGAAAAACCTAGATCAAAGCCTAGATCTGGTAAGTATCACTATTGTAAAAAGGAAGGTCACTAGAAAAATAAATGCAAGCTACTCAAAGAGAAGAAGGAGAACGAGGGTACTTCATATACTAGTAACGTAGCTGGTGTTGCTGAGGTTAATTTTATGGGTGACAACATAGTTCTATTAGTATCTACTAGTTGCTCTGGTGATGCTTGGTTTCTTAATTCAGCTTGCTCCTATCATATGACTCATAGAAGAGAGTGCGTGTCAGAAAAAGAGGCTTTCTCTAGTTTTGGTTTTTTGATATTTGTGGGTTGCAATTTGAAATAGTGAGAGAGGTTTTGTTGCCGCTTGGTTTTGGTTATGCAGTTTGGTGATTTGCTCTCTTTTGGCGTGTTGCAACTTTTAGATTTGATTTGTGGCTCTCTCTTTGGTTTGTGCGCAATTCGTATTTGGTATTTGGTATTTGTGAACCTTTGGTTCTTTGGTTTGTATTTGGTTCTTTAGTTTTGTATTTGTGAGAGAGAGCTATTTGAGCTTCTGTAGTTCCACTATATATTTTTTTTTCTTGCCATGTTTGGTTGCCAAGAAAGTGTGGGAAAGGAGAAGTGAAAAAGAAAAGTGCTTGGAGCTTTTTCTTTTCTTGGATTTTCTCAGCAACACAACCAAATATTCAAGATTTTCTTTAAACGTATAGTTGTGTGATAACCATTGTTGAAGGAATTTTTTTGGCTATGATTGCAGGGTTTGAAGTTGATCTCATAATGGCCAATTACTCAATGCCAGGGATGACCGGAGGAAGACCAAGGTTTGTATTTTCTTTTCGTCTTCTTCTTATTGTTTTGGTTTAATGGTAAAAACAAAAAAGCATTTCTTGGTTGTTTTTTATTTAAATGTTAAAAGAATACTAAAACGGAATCTTTTTGGGAGGGATAATGGCAGAGATAAGCAAAGGTCTAAAGGAGGATTGAATTGAACACTTTTTGAACTTGACTAAATTGAAACAAAGTAAAATTAAAAAATTGAAATAAATTTAGTGAAACTTAGAGATTGAATTTTGCATTTTTGTCAATATATTACAATTCATTCCACTTTGGTAGAGAAATATATTACTTTTCCTGCTACAATTTGGAACAAAAATTCCTACGTCAATTAAAATTTCTGAATTTATTTATTTTTATTCTTTTTTGAGAAGGTAGTATTTTGAATTTGATACATCGTTACTTCAAATTTTTCATGAGTCTAACATAGTAAGTCAAGTCTTGTCCCCAGTGAAGACTAGAAGTTGATTATTCATTACATCTCATTCTCTTCTCTTGGCCAAAAAAAAGGGGGTTGAATAAATTTTTGACCTACTTTACTCTACTCTCTTGAGCTTTACTTCCATCCGAACTAGCCCTTAAAGAGTAAGGACTAGTGTGTAAATTAAGGAGATTTATTTTTTTTCTAACAAGTGGAGGAGGATGTTTCAAAATTAAAATCTTTATATAACTATTTGACAAAATAGTTGTATTGAACTAGAAGGCTGTTGACAAAATTACGGAGCGAATACAGCTCACTATTTAAAGTTTTATAATAGATAAGATGCAAGAATAGAATCACTTTTCTTTTAAATTTCTAATGACAAAAATATATAATAAGCCAAGTCGTTGGCCGAAATAGTCAATTGAATAAAGGTTAAGGAGTGAGGAGTACGGAGTAAGGAGTACGGCAGAAATTAAGTTTGATATACGAGTTTTGTAATTCTTGTTAAGAATATTTTTGGGATTGTTTAAAATTATTTTTTGATTATCTTAATTCACATAAACTAAATTGTAGCTCAACAAATTGGAAATTGGACCACATGAAGTCTTAATTAATTAAATATCTAAATAAAATTAAACAATTTTGAAGTGCATTTTCTCCAATCTAGCATATTATAAATAAACAAATAATTTCTAAGTCTTACATTCTAACTTCACAAAAGCGTTTGAGGGATTTAGGAAAAGAAAATGGTTCAAACTATGATGTTAGTCGTATATTGTAATTATCTCTTAAAAAAAAAATTCATACAATATAAAACCATTCAAATTTTTTTTAAAGTCATAATCATAAATTTTAATTTTGTCAAGGGCATAAATCGTAATAAATAAATATAAAAAGCTATAATATATTAGGTTCTTTCTTTTTGGGTAAATGAGAATAAATTTTATCGAAACTAGTCGCTAACCCGTGCGATGCACGGGAAATGTATTGAGTACAATATATAATTTAATCTTTATTTATTTTACTACAACACCAAAATTGAATTTGTAAAATAAAATCATATAGCTAAAACATTTGTTAACAGTTATACGTTTCAGACATTTATTAAACTATATTATTATTATTATTATTATTATCAACTTAACAGTATTTTAATATATGATACCAACATGCTTCAAGAAAATGTCCAACACTGAAAACAATTTCGAAAACAAACTCAACTAAACAGTTTGATGAATAAATATATTACAATCTATAATATAAGCCAAGAAATAAACTTTGAAACCAATATGAACAAAATCCACGTCAAACAAAACTATTTCGATCATTAAGAATATGACTCACTAAAGTCATGAAAAATACAGGATTTATTACCAAAAAAAAAAAGCATCTTTAGTCTTTATAGATTTTGCCTAAGTACCCAGATACGATTACACATACTCACACAAAAAGAGACATAAACACGGACAATTAAAGAAAAAATAAGAAAAACAAAAGAGACGTAAACACGGACAATTAAAGAAAAAATATAGGAAAAAAAAGTTAGGAATAGACATATAAGATAAAGATGGATTATCCTCAAAAAGAATAATCCATGGATATTCATTGAAATCTTCTAGATAATTTCTGATAATAGAAAAAATAAAACCCAAAAGTTATGATGTTAAAACTTCCAAAAAGCCAAAAAAAAAATTTTAAAAAAAAATCAGAAGATTCAAAACTTCAAAAGTATTGAAATAAAACAATATATATATATACGCAATAGAGAAATACAATAGAAAGAAGGGAATCCATGATTATAGTTTTTCCACTTATGTATTGGACTCCTCTCCTTCTTCGGTCAATGCATCAAGGTTAGGGTTATTTGATTTGTTCAATAAAAATTTGAAGATTTAATTAAAAGATTCAGGCCCGGCAATTAAATAAACAAAACAACAATTGACAAACTTATAAGAAAAAACAACAAATCTATAATTTTTATTGAACAAATCAAATAACCTAACCTTGATGCATTGACCGAAGAAGGAGAGGAGTCCAATACATAAGTGGAATATGTGAATTGTGAAGCATGAGCCGCCCTAAAAAAAAATCTTGAAGAAAAATAAGTTTTAAGGAGAAAATTGTGTTGCGGCAAAAATAAGTTTTTGGGGCTTAGGTTTTCTACGCAAGCAATTCTTAAATAGGAGAGAGTAGAGGCGGTGGGAGAGTGTCCTTATTTGGCTAGAAGTCTAATTTGCATTGGAAAAGGAAAACAGTGATGAGGTGGAAAATTAAATTTAATTTAAATATTGTGCTGACGTGGAAAATTGTGGGAGTTTCAAAAGTTTCGGTTTTATATATATATATATATATATATATATATAGATTAGGAAACCTGTCCATCTACATTAACAAGAGCTTAGTCCAAAACAGAGTTTATGGGCCTAACATACTCAATTATGGGCCAGACCATTAAATGAGCGCTCAAATGGACCAGACGGGCTTTTCCATGACGTCAACTGCACTTTCTCAGCTGTTCTTTCATTAGTACTAAGTTTCATCTCGGGTAAGCTTGTATCAGAAGGATTGTTGAAACTCTCCCATAGGATTGGCCCTATAGTGTTTTCTTTTAAGACAAGTTTCCGCAAGTCTAAAAGCTGGGCACTTGAATTAGCACAGAGTTGTTAACATTCGATGACCAAAGAATCTCCTTTTGTCCATTTAATACTACAAGGTTACCGTCCTCAGATATTAGTAAGAACTCCAGAAGAATCATTGAGGGGTTTCTGTCTGTTTGCTACCCATATGACTGTGAATGATAAAATGTTGTTATACCATATCCCTAGGTAGTGGTTAGTAGAATTTACTGGGCTGAAAAATCCCAGTTTGAAAACACTTCCATTGGAGATCAGGTAGTCAGAGTCTTTGTCTGTGATGGATTGAGAAGGTCTGATTGTGTATACAGCAACAACGCCTATGTTTAAACAAAGGCAACAAAGGACAGTCAACAAGTTACTCTTGCTAAGACGTCCCATAACTTCGTTTGAACCTACTTTGTGTGAGAATTCAGTAAAGGGATCGGGGAGGCCTTGTTTATCTAACTATTTATGGTGAATCTGGTTTCATTTCTTCTCTGCATCACAAAGTTGGAAATCATGATTTCTGTGCAGAAGTGGCTTTTGTGAAGTGTGTAACAGACAAGCTACTCTAGACTTTCGGAAGTAACGTCGCAAAATATAAGTCAAGTCATTGTCCCTTGTGTACAGGGACGGAACCAGGATTCGAACCTGAGGGAGGCAAAGCTTAAAACAAATTTTTTTTTTTTATGAAAATAAAAACTAAGATCTATTTCATATTTAACAAAATACTACATATAAAATAAGTGTTTCTTAAACATTTCAACACATTTATCAAAATGGAACTCGGCACTATTTCAAAGGAGATCCAAAAATATATATATTTAAGGACAAATCTTAATTTTTCAAATTACATATGTATACCAGTTTTTTTTTTTTTTTTTTTTTTTTTTTTTTTTTTTTTTTTTTTTTTTTTAACTGGGGTGTCTATTAGGACCAAAATTTAAAATTTCAACATATATATATATATAATATATATATACTACTTTTTTTTTTTTTTTTTTTTTTTTTTTTGGGGGGGGGGGCAATGGCCCCCCATGCCCCACTGTAGTTCCGCCCTACTGTGTAGAGTATAGTTGCTTATATCTCATTCTCTTCTCTTGCCCAAAAAAAGCGGTTGAATATAGACTTAAGAGTAAGGACTACAGTTGAAATTAAGGAGAAATTTTTGATACTAGAGTAGTTGGGAGTCAAGATAAGCCATCCCACATATACATATGTTAGGAAATTTAGACCCCGATTGATAGAATTAACAAATTTTAAACCTAAGTTGTTAATTAGATTTATTATGAATAAAACTTGTTAAAACAAACAAATATCAAAATCATGCAGCGGAAAACAGGAAAACCAATGAAACAAATTAGTTTCACAGTAAAAAACATGGGGGAAACTTCTCGAAAAGCAATTCACTATAGTAAAGAGAAGTTTCAGATTTAGTACAAAACCATTGTCCCTAGACTTTACAATCCTTGTAAATGAACTTATAGCAGAAACCTTCTATCGCTTTAGAACCTCTGAACTCTTCAATATATGAACGCCACCCTTTTGATGTACAAATCTCAATATGTGACTAACCAATTGTGTGAATCCCAGTACGCGACTTCAATCACCAACTAGAGAAGGTTGTTGGTTACAAAGTTCTTCACTTCATTAACAATGAATATTAAGAAACACTTGGTTACAAAACCCTAAGGTGCAAAGACGTAGTAGCTTCTTACAGAGAGAATAAAGTATCGGTCACCTTTTGCATATGTTCTTCTTGTATTTTCTTATGTGACAGCCTCTAAAATAAGCCTTATATATGTCTAGGGTTGTGAGAAAAGAAACCCTACACATACATGTCAGCATGGGCCGAAAATCAGATTTGGAAATCTGAATTTCGTAATTCTCAATCGATCGAGGAGGTGTTGAGGGGATTGAAATTTGGTCGATTGATCGACCTAGCTATCGAGAGGTGTCAAGATTGTGATAAGAAGCAACTGAAGAGCTCGACAGAAAAGCTAGGTGTCGAAAGGTGTCGAGCAGCTATTGAGCTTTAAAATTCAGCATTTCCTCACTTGATTCTTGGACAAATTTGCATGGTTTTAACACTTGAACTTGAAACAACGTTTTTTGAAGTATTAAACATATCCTAAATCTACTCAAATACAAGTAAAGTGCATTTTGTCAAAGAATTAGTCAATTACATAAAATAGTGACATATGTTCCTAACAAGTGAATCACATATGTCATAACAATATAAACACATATAAGCATATATAAACATTAATACTTTGATATTAGAGTAGACCATAATTTATAAATATATTGTATGTAAAATTAACAATTTTCACATATGTATATTTGCAAGATAATTCTTTAGGAGAACTTATCATCTTTTAAACTCCGATGAGTATATAAAAGTTATCTAGTTTGATATTATACATTTACAAAAAAAAAGGAATTTGAGAAAGAAAAAAAAAACTACCTTATTTCTATAACTACTAGACCAATTGACAAATTCAATTGGTTTTTAAGAGCAATCATTGGGCTAACTCAATCATTTGGGGGGCCATCTTATATTTTTGTAGCTAAATATTTAAAGTTTTTAATACTTATACATAATATAAAAGAATTTTTTTAAAATTTTGGGGGCCCAACCCTTGCTATATCTCTAGCCTTGACTACAAGGCTCTTGACTAAATTGAAGAAAGAATACTGCTCACTATTTGTACTAGTTAAGATGCTAGAACAGTTTACTTTTCTTTTAAATTTCTCTTGACAAAAAAATATGTCAATTCTTTGTTCTTTAGTGTAGACTAGAAGTTGTTTATAATTCTTATCATCTTCTGTTGGCTAAAAAAGGCAATTGATAAAAGACTAACTAAGGACTACAGTGGAAATTATGAGAGATTTTTATTTTCTATTTTTCCTTTTTCAAAGAACAAATGAGGGAGGAGGATTTGAATCTAGTTAAAGTAGCTTATTCCCCCCCTTTTTTTTTTTAAAGGCTAAAATGTAAAGTGCACAAATTAAGTTCCCTAACTTTACTTTCGTTCAATTGAGTTCTTTAAATTTCAAAGTTATTCAATTCAGGCTCCAATTTCATTTAAAAAATTGTTATTAAGTATGCAATTAACTAATGAAAAAAATTGAAAAAAAATTATTACATAAAAAATCTACAAATATATTTTTATTAAATTTATAGATTTTTTTCATGTGAAAATAATATGTTTTGTGGGCAATTTTTTTAACAAAATTGGACAAAAGGCTTTAATTTTATAAATTTGAAACTTAAAGGACTAAATTGAATAAAAAAAAAACTAGAGAACTGAAATAAATTTTAATTAAATTTAGAAATTGTAATTTGCATTTTAGCTAAAATAATTATGAGAAACAAAGTAACTTTAAGGAACTTAACAAAATTAAGAAAAATAACACTCACTTATAAATGCTAGAATAGAATCACGTTTCATTTTAAATTTCTCAAATACCTTTCTTGAAAATTGGATTTTTGATTTGTATTAGTCATGCATGATTGTATTTTGTTTATATCTTAGTTTCTAAAATCAAGGATATTAACGTGTACTAAATGTGGTGTGCATGATACACTAATAAGTTTCAAATCTTAGTTTTGTAATTTTTGTTAATAGTATTTTTGGGATTGTTTAAAATTATTTTTTAATTATCTTAACTCACATAAACATGATTGTAGCCCAACAATTTGGAACTTGGACCATATGAAGTATTAATTAATTAAATACCAAAAAAAATTGGGTGTCTATACGTAAGAATTAGCAACCTTAACTGAAATATGTAAATAAAATTAAAAAAATTTGAAGTGCATTTTCTCCACTCTAGCATTTTCTAAATAAACAAATAATTTCTAAGTTTCATATTCTAACTTCACACAATATAAAGTTGGAACTCCTAAATATATTTCTGTGCAAAAGTGGCGTGTATAAGGTGCTTGTAACAAGCTTGTGTAAAAGACATTGCCCTTTCTAAAAGGATGTTTTCTAGGAAAAATGCTACTACAGACTTTCGTGAATCTAACATCGCAGAAATAAGTCAAGTCCTCGTCCCTAGGGCAGACTAGAAGTTGCCTATGTCTCTCTCTTCTCTTTGCCAAAAAAACATGCGGTTGAATAAAACCATTTGGTCATGCGCTTTGGGAGGTGTTTTTAAAAGCTTAAACTCCGTTCATAGCAGTAACTCCTCATAGCTTTTTAACAAACACTCATTTTAAACTCAAAACATCATTTTGTAATAGGTTTTACAAATGCACTATTAAGGAGTAAAGATTACGGTAGAAATTAAACAAATCATTTTCCCTATCAAGTGGAGGAGGACAATTAAAAATTAAGCTCTTTATATAACAAAAACAAAATAGTTATATTGAACTACAAAATCTAACTTAATATATCTTACCTCTTACCACACAATCAAAATCTAATTTACATTCTTCTCAAAAAAAAAAAAAAAAAAAACTAATTTACATTTCTCTTGACAAAATATGCCTAGTCTTTGTTCTTTAGTGTAGACTAGAAGTTGTTTATAATTCACATCATCCTTTGCGCGCCGAAAAAGGCAGTTGAATAAAGACTAAAGAGCAAAGACTACGGCAGAAATCAAGTAGAGATTTATTATATTTTCTATTATTCCTTTTTCTAACAACAAATCAGCCAGGGAGGAGTATTTGAATATCGTAAAAAAAAAACCATAATCTTTTTTTTTTTTTTTTTTTTTTTGTGTAGCATTTATAATTCTTTCAAGTGCATAAAAAATCATAATGAATGACATAATAAAAAAAACTATAAATAGATTAGGGATTTTTTTTGGGGGGTAAATGAGAATAAATTTTATTCAGAACTAGTGACTAACTCGTGTAATGCACAGAATGGTTAAATAAATATTAAAAGTATAATAGTAAGTTTACAACATTTTTATAATAATTTTACAATAAATTTTATGTAGCAGTTTTTTATTGGTTCTAATCTTCGCTCATTATTGAAATTACATATTTTTTTTACCTTCTAATATCAACTTTTCACTTAGGATTTGCTGTAAAATTGTTGTGAAAATTTTGTGGACATAATATTTCTCATATTAAAAATATTTAGTTTAATGGAAGGTAATACGACTTAAAAGTGAAAGAAAATATGTCATTTTGTTCAAAATAAAGTTCACATAATGCATCTAAAAGTAATGAAGTTAAAACAAATGGTTAATACACTACACCTGTATGAAGGAATCTGTGGCATGTATAAATAGGTTAAAACATAATTAATAGGTATAGTAAAAACACACTACAAACATTTATATTCTTGTACGAACGCTTTGTGGCATGTCTGTTAATGTCATATATATATATAGACAGACCTTCGCCCATCTGCTAGTCCATTATTCTATGATCCAATGCTTTGTTATTGTGTCATAATTACGTTATAGCTGTCAACTGAGAAATTAACATACATAAAATAATGCTTCACATAAAAACATGGCAGAACATATGGTAGATCAAAATTAGTTAAATCAGTGAGTATAAGTTTATATGTACATATGGTCCTTTCTTTTTTTCTTTTTTTGAGAGAGAGTTTCTTTATTATCAGACCAAGACACCAATTGATTTTTGGTATAGGTGGGAATTAAACTTTAGATCTCTAATTCAACCATTAGAGACTTGATTAGTTGAGCTAACTAAAATCCATAACATAAGCTCTACTTAAATTCTTACACTGCCCCTATGAAGCTATGAACATTGCATATATCGATATTCCATGATCCCTTATAACGATGACAGAAATTTGCTTACCACTCATCTAGCTCTTTTGAGGATTAATCATATTAGCTCCACAACTTGTTGAAATTGGCCACGGCTAGAACATTAGAAATCACACAAAGCGCGCACAATGCACCTACAATTTGACAATTATAGAATTAGAACCCAATATTTATTGAGACAAATCCAAAATATATAACAACAAATCAGATAAAATATAAGAAAAATATAAAACCGAAGATTAACTCAATATATATAAAGGTGTACATCGGTGAAATCTGCTTATGATTGGTTGTGGGTTGTCTTGTTATCCCTAAACTTTTTTAATATTTCCTTGAATTGAACTACCACAATTAATATATAATAAACTTTCTCATATTCAATAGCTTAATAAAACTGAAGATTAAGCTAATGGTATTGTTCGTACAGTGCCTACGAATGAGACTTCACCAACAGAAAAATCAAGCAATATTATAATTTCGTAAAGAAAGTGGGAAAAAAGAACATCCCTTACAATTCATTAAAAAAATATGATAAGGTTGTAATCTAAGTTGAATGAACCCAACTTACAGGAGTCCCATAAAAAATAAAAAATAAAACTTACAAAAGGAGGATGCAGAGGAGAAAAGGAAGCAAATACAGTGAGGAGGGATGGTTATGCAATTTAGCAATCCAAATATATTTCTAACAAAAAAACAAAAGCAATCTAATGTTTGTGTTGGTGGATTGGTGCTTACCGTGAGGTTTTTTGCAAAAGAAAGAAACCCAAACAACTAAATTTAGGTGATAATTTAGGTCTCCTTTTAAGTATAGTGGTTGTATGGCACCAAACAACTAAAATTTTTGTTATAGAATTTTAGTTGAAGTAGAATTTTCAATCTCTTGAAACATATATCTAGTAGAGTTTTACTCAAACTAAACTATTGTAACTCTTAATAAGATAATTACACATTAAAGAGGAATAATAAATATATAAGATATAAAACTTAAAATAAAAAGAATCTAAAGCAAGACAGATCATGGATGGGCCATATTATATAGGATATTAAGTGGTTGGGGTCTTGTTTGTGGTTATGTACATTTTCTCATATTTGTAGGGGGGTAATAGATTAGCCCACTCCCTAGCTAGAAGAATAGATAATGGGTTCTTCTGAGGTCAAGACCTTCAACTGATTTAAGTTTACAAAGTGAAGACCATGCTCTCAGGTATGCTGTCTATTTTGTAATACGAAAGTTCATTTGTTATTGGTATGTGCCATATTACTTAGCCATTTTTGGAATGGATATTAACCCCTAATACACCGAAAATTTTGTGTTAAAGGGGTAAATCATCCTTATGCACACGTAACCACCATGTGATTATGTCGATAATACATGCTAGCTATCGATCGACATTGAACCATCGTAACAACTAGTCGCTAACCCATGAATCTATTAACTATGAAAAAAAATCAACAATAAATAAAGAATAGACAAACCCTGACCCTTGTCTCCCACACCCAACAAGCACTTATACTTGTAGAGTGACCAACTCACCAAAGATGTGGGTAAATTAAATTCTCTATATAACAAGAATAAAATAGTTATATTGAACTATAAGGCTATAGACTAAATTAAGAAGAGAATATCACTCACTATTTATACTAGATAAGATGCTAGAATAGAATCACATTTCTTTTAAGAGTGCAAATTTTATAAGGATACGGTGTAAACTCTAGACCTATGGTTTACACTGTCCCGTACGAGTTTGCAATATTAGCATTTTACTTTTAACTCAATATATTTTACCACACTTTCAAAATCTAATTTACATTTCTCTTGACCAAAAAAAAAAAAAACCAAGTCTTTGAACCGTAAAAGGGAGAGATTTAAGGTTTTTGAGGTCGAACTAGAGTCAAATCGTGATGACGCCATAATTAATTTAATAATTAATTAAAGCCTAAATATAGATATTAAATTTATAAAACTAGCAAAATTGACAATATATCTATATATGTAAGGGAAATTTAATAATTTTAAAGCATATATTTAATAATTAAATAAGAAAGTTAATAAAATAAAATAATAACCATGAAAATATTAAAATTTATGATTAATTTTTGAAGTAAAGTTGAATATCTTTGAAGGATTTTAATTATAATTTTTTTTTTATTCCTTATAAGAGATGGATAATTTAATTAAGTAGAATAAAATTGTGTTAAGTTGTTTTTATAAATTTTTATTTTTTTTTTAAAAATGCCAAGGGGTTCACGGTTCTTGCCACCGGTTCGTGCAGTCCAACCCCGGTTTTAGGGATTCAAGGAATTAACAAAAAATTTGGTTCTTTATGCTTAAAAAACAGATTTTCATCCTGGTTCCCGGTTTTTATGGTCTGGCCTCCCGGTCCAGTCCAAGTCTGAAAACCTTGTAGTAAAGTAGCTTTTTTCCCTTTTAACGAGAAACAAAGTAACTCTATTGAACTATAAGCCTCTTAAAAAATAAAATATATAAATAAAATTAAACAATTTCCAATCTTGCAGAATATAAAACCATTTAATTAAAGAAACTAAAAAGTCGTAACCATAAATTTTAATTTTGCCAAGTTCATAAAATCACAATGAATGATATAATAAAAGGGGTCATGCTAACGGATAACCCTTAGGGTAATGGTTAACAATTCATTTTAGGAAAGTTTTGATATCACTTTTTAGAAAATGAAAAAAGTTATCAAAACATTAATTGTTTTTTTTTTCCCCCATAAAAACTTTCTTTAAATGGATTATTAATCATTACCCTAAGGACATCCGTTCGCATTTCTCAAATAAAAATAAGAGCAAGATTTAGGTACAATACTTAGGTGTTATTTCTTAGATTTTCCTTTTAAGATTCTATTGTGTGAATTTTTGCTCACGAGATAAAAGTGTATTTTTTAATTAAGTAGCTAAATGACTGAATTTTAAAAATGGAACTTAAAGAATAGCACTTAAAATACTTTGTCTAAATTTTGTCCATAAAATTTAAAAAAAAAAAAGTATAAATATATTACTTTTTTTTTTTTTTTTTTGGGGGGGGGGGGGGGGGGTGGGAATGAGTGCATAATTGAAAAAGTGCATTTTCAAAAAGTTGAGTGTTTGGTAAAAACTGTTAAAAAGTGCTTTTTGAAAAAGCTGAGTGTTTGGCTAGCACTTATAAAAGTGACAATTTAAGGGATAAATTACCAAAAAGGACAATGTATATAAAAGAGCATCTCCAGCAGGTTAAACAAATTTTTGTGCTGTTTGGACAATCAATAATGACATTTATTTTTTGCCTATCCAATTTTTTAATTTTTATTTTGTAATCAAATTTATTCTTTTTTAATATTTATTTTTCTTTTTCTATTCATTTTCAACAATTATATTTTTCAACAAAAAGTGTTACATTTACAATATTTTTTGCAATACTTTCACAAGAATCATAACAAAATCTTATATGAAAAGTTATTACTAGTTCTAATTTGAACCCATTACTAAAATTATATTTTTACTCATCAATATTAGCTAATTACTTAAAATTTATTGTGAAAATATTGTGGTAATATTTTGAAATTGTGATTTCTAATACTTTTCCTTTTTTTTTTCCCTCCATACGTTACCTTTTCCTTTTTTTTTTTTTTTTCTCTTGTATTTTATCCCACCACACACGTGTACACTCTTTTGTCCACACCCTCTCCTTTTTCCTACACCTCCACCTTCCAGAAGGCTCTCCATTCTCTCATTCTTTCCTTTTTCCTTTTTCCTTTTCTGTTTGTTTCCAGAAGGCTCTCTCAATTCCAAAGCTCTCCGGCTCTCTCAATTTCTTCTCTCTCTCTTTTTTTTTTTTTTTTTTCCACTTGATTTCCAAAAGATCTCCACTTCCGCTTCTTGACTTATGTGAAGCAAATTGCTCGCGGACCTGAACTGAAAATTGAGAAGCCTCACAACCTTAACTGAACACTGTGGGTTCGTCTTTCTTTGTCTTCATCTTCTTCTTCCTCTTCTTCTTCTTTCTTTCTGTCTTTCTATGTGTTTATGGTTGTTTGGCCGTGGGTTTGTGCTATTTGATTTCTGTATTTTTGGATTATGGTTTGTGTTTTGGGTAATGATTTTAATCTTCGTCTTCATCTTCTTCTTCTTTCTTTCTGTCTTTCTATGTGTATTTTTGGTATGTGTTTTTGGATTATGGCCGTGGGTTTGTGCTATTTGATGGGTATTTCCGTAATTTTATTTTTGCAACGGTAACCTACTGAAAACGCGCATTGCGCGTTTTCATTTATGGACCCCTGAGGGTCCATAAAAATTTCCGCGTTTCTCCTTATTTTTGGTCTATGCCCAAAACGCAACTTTTATAAAAAAGTTGCGTTTTGGGCTTCACCAAACGCATATTTTGGTTTGGCTTTTTTCAAAAAGCGCTTTTTGGGTTCAAAACGTGGAAACAAACGGGCACTAACCACCTAATCCAGAATAGAGTAGATGGGTTACGCACTTACACTTCCCAATTGTGGGCTAGACCATTAAATGAGCGCTCGAATGGACCAGTCTGAACACGAGATGGGCCTGATATCAACATCAATTACGACTTTGGTATCACCTTCACTGCAAGTATGGCAGCCTCAGCTTCGGCTTGAAGTAAGGAAGATGTGAAAATGTTTACATTGACTCTTTTATTATTAGACGTGTTGAATGTGGATGGCTAATTGGACTCAAAAATATTTGGAAAGAAGACCTTTTTCCATTGCTTTGAACCAGAGAGGATGAGGTCTACTAATTGGCTGATTTCTGGGATTGGTATTTGACCCTTGTTAAGCAATGGAATTGAATTCCCTTCCAGATTGCAGCAGTTGATTTCTTCAATCTTGGTGATATTTGGATTTCAGGAGATTATTATCTGCATTAGAGATCGAGGCTTTATTTAGATCATTGGTTCTTCTAAGGACAAGACCTTCAACTGATTTTGGTTTAAAAAGTGAATACCATGCTCTCAGTTATGCTGTCTATTTCGTAATATGAAAGTTCATTTGTTATTGGTATGTGCCATATTATTTAGCAATTTTTGGAATGGATACTAACCCCTAATACATCGAAATTTTTTTGTTAAAAGGGGTAAATCATCCTTAAGTGTACCAAGAAGACTTCTTAAATTGAGCTAATCGTGGACATTAAAGAGGGAATATAGGAATCATTATTCACACTTTATTAAAACTCTTCAGAAATGTTCAAAATGCATATGTAACCACCACATGATTATGTAAATAAAATTTGCTAGCTATCGACCTTGAACCATTGTAACAGTTACATTGTTAACAGAGCAGCTTTGAGAGGAGTCTGTATCTAAGGCAATCTTCCTTTCAGTAAATGCAGGCTGCTTTGGACAAGGAAGATCAACAATCTCACTTTTAAGCATGGAGATAACAACAGATACATTCGGCCTATCTTCGGCAAAATCTTGCACACACAACAAGCCAACATGTATACATCTCAAAATCTCCATTTCAAAACATGGTTCAGATATCATTGGGTCGATTAAGGCCATAATGTTGTTTGCATTCCACAATTTCCATGCCTGGAAACAAGAAAACAAGATTGAAATTTGCATCATCAATACTAAAACGTTTAAGAAACAAGCATTGGAGGTTTTCTAAAATAAGGCAATGATAGATAACTATGACTTACAAATCCTAAAAGGCTCATGGGCTGCTCATCCTTATTAAAGCTATAGTTTCTTCTTCCACTTAATATCTCTAGTAACAAAACCCCAAAACTGAAAACATCTGATTTCTCTGAAAATCGCCCTTCCATTGCATATTCAGGAGACATATAGCCACTAAATTTCAAAAACATAAAACAACCAAATCTTCTCATCTCACATATCAATATTAGTATCTAATTGAATTAACCAAACCAAAAGGTACTTACTAGGTTCCGACGACCCTATTAGTATTGGCTTGGTCTTCATTACCTCCAAAAATCCGAGCCATACCAAAATCTGATATTTTTGGATTTAGCTCTTTGTCCAACAAGATGTTACTTGCCTTTAGATCTCTATGAATAATCCTTAATCTCGAATCCCTATGAAGGTAGAGTAGACCTCGACCAATTCCTTCAATAATGTTGAAGCGTCTTCTCCAATCTAGCAGTTTTTCTTTGTGTGGATCTAATGAATTTAAATAAAAGTAAAGAAACAAGAGAAAAAGTTAGTATCAAATTTACAAGGTGAGTGAACACAAAGTTTTCAGATGAAGTTCATTTGGTGGAAGTCAACAAAAAACTGTTTCAAGTGAAGTACCACAAGAAAGAATGTTGATCCATTGTCTACAATACACTATTTCTGTCAACAAAATAAACCTTTTATAAAAGTACAGCATTTTGTAATAAAAAATGGTATCAAAATTAACTAACCAAAGAGGAATGCATCTAAACTTTTGTTTGGCATGTATTCATATATCAACATCCTCTCTTCTCCTTCGACACAGCAGCCAAGAAGCCTAACAAGATTCCGATGTTGGAGTTTAGAAATTACTACCATCTCATTCATAAATTCTTCTAACCCTTGTCCTGAAGTTTTGGAGAGTCTTTTTACTGCAATCTCTGGTCCATCTGACAATTTTCCCTATAAATAAACATCAAATCATTAACTAGATATTCAAATTATTAAACAAAAATCCTCTAGAATGTTACCCTGTATACGGGACCAAAACCACCCTGCCCAAGCTTGTTAGATTGATGGAAGTTGTTTGTTGCAATCGTCAGCTTCTCAAAATTGAATAACGGTAGCTCCTGGAACTGAACTTGGTTCAGGTTGTCTCCAAGCATGTTTTCACTGGGGAATTTTTTGTGTGCTTCCTCTCTGTTGAACAACAAGATTCCCTTTGCTTTCTTCTTCATTGCTGATTTCCACAACAATTGTCAGAAATCTCTAATATGTAGCAAAACTTCCTAGTCTATTGTGTAAATTTTTGTCAGAATATTACCTTTGTGTTTAGCTATCCGCCTCCACAATATGAAAGTGCAGATTGAAATGGAAACTGTTCCTATTACCACTGTGATTGCGATAATTTTTTTCACATCTCCCTCTTTATCTGTTAACAGCAAAAAGTATTACAATAATTTTTGGGCCTTTTAAATCAGAAAAAAAAAAAAGTATTACTATATGGGCTTATTAGCTTACTTTTTGGCCCAAGTTCTCAAGGCTTTATAAACAAAGTTGCTGGACTGTTGTAACTAAGAAAATACACAATGGTGAGAGACAAGGGTTTGGGCGCAAATTTCTTCCATGGCCATTGTAACCTATTGAAGCATGCCTATTATTTGGGGTTCTTTCAAAAAGTTGTTTAGAAGATTTAATTGCGATGAAGGTGAGTTTTGTTAAACTCCTAGAGATAATCTTATACTTTTTGAAGTTTGTTGTATATGCTGAAATTCCGTGATAAAACGACTAGTGTTAATTATAGCTCTCCACCATTATTTATAAATGTTGAGTCTTGTATTGGTCCTAGCTTAATTCCTTGCCAAATTTGTATGTAATTCAATTCAATGCATTGTATTTTGTGGGGTTACTGTAATGGGATAGAGGTTCATGTGCTTAAAATGCTGCTGCTGATAAGAGCTTTTAGCTCTAGCGAAATTAAGATTTGCTCCCGCGAGATAGACGCATGGCGACCAGTTTGAAAATCAGTTGGGACCAGCTCCCGATACCTTTACGGGACTCCTACTCCAATTAATTTATGATGTCCTCACAGATTAATGGATAGCTATTTACCATAAACTATAAGAGTATTGGTGATGTACATGCTAAACAACTACAAATTCTAAGATTAACACTGATTAAAGATTAATTTTATCACAATAATATGCTTGAACACTAACTCGAAGCTCGACCCTTGGAAAACTCCCACTTGATTAACAATATTGGTTGAGATTTTGCTCCCACCATGAGGTGGGATTTTTGGTTTTTGGTTTTATTTTTTTATCCCCAACATAATTCACACAAAATAGATTACTAAATATGTTTTCTTTTCTCTTTTTGTAAAACAAATTGTCTTTTACCAAATGGACAAGCAGTACATGTGGTTTGAAGCTTAAGATAAATTTGGACAGAACTAAATAACTCACCAAGTTCTGAATAGGCAACACGAATGTAAAGATCAACTCCGCCGCTGGAGAATTGGAGTGTGTCAATCAAGCTTCTAGTCCATGACATGCACCCTGTGCCAGTATCATATGCATAAGCTATACAAGAACAATTCTGTAAACACTGCTGCCTGCAATCGTCTTCATGAGCAGCTGACCAATCTGCAAAGTCTGGCACCTTCATCATCTTCTGTTTCAAAAACCCATCCATTTTGCTGGCTTCACCACCAGTACTGTTCACCCTCCCACACTGCAAGGGCGTCCTCCTCACACATCCGCTAGCCCAATTTCCTCTACTCCATTCTATTGTGTTATTTGGCTCAAACCCCCGTAAACAGCTGCAAATTGGTGAATTCCGTGAATCACAGCTTCCGAATGCACCACACTTACCATAAACATGGCACTCAGTCTTCAAAGCTATCCACCGGACCTCCCAATCGTCCTTCTCATTATCCCAATATATTAGCTCTAAATCTCCTTGCGTAGTCAGGACAAAATGTGACAAAGACAGGTTCACATAAAAGAAACTTAAAGATAATGTTCCATCTGGATCCTCTACGAGACTAAATCCATGATGATATACAGAATACATTTCTGGTATTCCAATAAAGTTCCGAGTGTTCCACGGGCCACTGCGCCAAAATGGGCTACCGTCTTTCCAAATAAATGCTTGAGGAAGACTTCGAGGCTTCATACCACACGAGAAGCTTCCGATGGATGGATCAGAAGGGCTTTTCCATGGTGTCAACTCATCTTTCTTACCTGTTCTTGCATTAGAACTAATTTTCATATTGGGCAACATTGTATTAGTAGGAAACTGGAAACTCCCCCATATGATTGACCCATTAGTGTCTTGCAAGACAAGGTTCCCAGAATCTAAAAGCTTGGCATTTGAATTGACAACAGTGTTTGTGGCTTTCGATGACCAAATTATCCGTTTTTGTCCATCTAAAACTACAAGATTTCCATCCTCAGATATAGTAACAACCCCAGAAGCGTCCTTCAGGGGGTTTTGTCTGTTGGCTACCCATACCCATTGGGCAGGGAAACCTGAATTTTTATTATACCATATTCCGAGGTACCGATTGGTAGAATTTACAGGGCTGAAGAATCCCAACTTGAAAGTACTTCCATTGGAGATTATGTAGTCAGAGTCTTTGATGGGTTGAAAAGAAGTAATGGTGTCTGTGGCAGAGCCAGATTCTAAAGAAAAGCGACATAGCAAGATTAGAAGAACTGACATTCTTGTGTTTTGAACAAGTCCCATTGTAACTTGTTCAATGCTTCTGGTTTGTGTGGTTTTGTGGGGATGATACCCAAATCTATTCAAACCATTGTTTATAGACCAACCATGGTGGGTGGCGGGTCCTTCACGAAAACAGAGCTCGACAGACAAACAGATTTTCAAATCAAATCAAATGTACAATGATTCTGGTTTGTGATAACAATGACTTTTGACGCTAGTAGCAGTCACTGTTATTCTTTTCCCACATATATTGTACAAAAATTCTGGTTTGTGAAAATCATGATTTTGGATGAAGGGAGCATTTATTGCTTAAAATTTTATTCTTTTCCCATATCTTTCTTTTTGAAGGTTAACACTTGTTGCACACATATCTGTACACACAGCCATCATGTTTCAGTTTTAACTGACGTGTCGCACACACTCCGCATTTGCCGGTATGTAATAATCATGGTTCTTTCTTTGAAATCTCTCGCAAGAGCCAAAAACTTGACTTCCTTTGCTTAAGGACCCCGCCCAACTCTCTCTCTCTCACACACAACAAAAAATAAAAAAATAAAATAAAAAAATAAAAAACCATATTGACTAAAAACGTGAAACATTTAGATCCCGTATTGACGAAAACGGGATACAGTTAGCTTTGTGAGCTGTAAAAATTTTAGGGGATAACATATTGAGTTTCGGTTGCAGAATTGCATCGGATTAAAATCTGGGATAACATATATTCTGTATCGAAGTCATAATAGTGTGTGAATGATCACTTAAAAGTTCTATATATTATCTCATCTTTATATATTATGGAAAAAGGTCACCTCCGAATAAAATTCTTCTTCGTGATTCCCCAATATTGTAAAATAGAATATGATAGGATGAGATAGAATGTAATAGACAATTAATAAAATAACTCACTCATATTTTTAATCACATGATCTATTTAATAAATTATGTAACTTATTTAAATAATATAGGTGGACCATTTTATAAATCACTACATAAATTAACCATGATGGTTAAAAAATACCCGAAGAACACACATGGTTTAAAGTGAAAATCGAGTTGGTGTCTGTTATGTTTTAGGAAAAGAAAACATTCACATCCAAAAGCACGTGCACGTGAGTCTGAGTAATCGCAATGTAGGGTAAAAAGTTTTTCAGAAGGAGAATAGTCCAGCCCTTTAGTTGGTAGACGATATATTAGATAAATAACACAATTGAAATATTATGTCTAAGAACTAGTTTCCATTCCAACCTGTGTATGCCTTCTTGAATTACTTGTCTTTCCTATTCTGGGGGATTGTTGGATCTGTACTCCAAACAGTCTTTCACTTTTGTTTCATTTGCTGTCTTATCTCAGTTAACGTCCCTAGTTGTTGAGCATAAAATAAGAGGAAAAAGTGGGAGACAAGCTCATCCCAAGTGACCCTGACAAAAGAGAGAAAAAAGAAAGAGACCCACTCTCACCCTTTAAGTCAATGTCTCTTTTTTGTGCGTGTAGCACGAGCTGAAAAAAATAAAAGAAAGAAAAAGGCTGAAGATAGGAAGCAGGAAAAAGGGCCTTTCGGCCATCTACTTCTCTTCTTTTCTCTCTCTTTTAGCCGTAGGTCCCTCACTCTCAGTCAAGAGAAAAATATCACCATATCAAAGATAGTTTTCAAGGGTTGAAAAGATTTGCTCCTTGCTTTCTCCCTTTCTTCTTTAGTCCTATTCTTCATCCACAGTTTCTTTTGCGGGTTTTGCTTTTGGGTTTTGGAGAAGGATAAAGTTTGGCTACAACTTTGGCTACAAATTTGGTTATAGTCTAAGAATACAACTTCCGTTAAAAAATTAATATGACTATATATTTTGAAAATCTAATTATTGAATTACATGTTTCTTATGCTTTTAACTCATAAGTCAAATTTTGTGCCAATCAAAAGTTATGTATTATATGATGGCCAAAATTGGGCTTTATTCCTTTCAGCCAAACTTTCCACCAAAATGTCCACTGTCTGAAACTATTTAAAGATATGTCCCTATTTTGAAACTTAATTTTTAGAAAATCAAGTTTCAATGTAAAACTCGATTTTTGGACAATAGAGTTATAGCGAACTAAACTTAAAAAATAAAATAAAAAATTTGTGGAACTCGAGTTCCACAAGTGTTTTTTTTTTTTTTTTTTTTTTTTTTTTTTTTTTTTTTTAATTCCGCTATAACTCGATTTTCCAAAAATCGAGTTTCAAAACAAGGGCATATCCCTAAATAGTTTCTGACATGGGGCATTTTGCTGAAAAGTTTGGTTGAAAGGGGTATTTTGCCATTTTGGCCACTATATGATCCATAAACTTAGTTTTTATGTATAATTTTATACTACAAAAACTTGCAATTTAAACAATTAATTGATGATATAACTATTAATCTATAATTTTTTGAAAAATTTTCAAGCATGGAGGATATAAGAAGAAAATGTAATTCAATGGTGGTTTGTCAAAATTCACATCTGATAAAAAAAATATATTGAATGAAGTTGTAGCCTTAGATTACAACCAAGTTTGTAGCCAAACTTTGTCCTTTGGGGAATCATTTTATGATTAAGGAAATGCTTATTTTAAGGTTGTTCTTGAGCCTTCCTCTTTGGGTGTAAGTCCATTGAGAAGGTTATTGCTATAGTCTAATCCTAAGGGGTTTATTCCACCAAAAGAACCAATCACACAAAGTTTTACTCCAAGTGGTACAAATAAACTTTTAAAGACAACACTTTCACATGATTCTATAGCTCCTACTAAACTTACTCTTTTGATTTATTGTCAATATTTTTTTAGGGTTTTTATATTTCTAAATCAAAACTTATTTATATAGCTATATTTTCCAACAAAAATACCCTAAGAACACACACAATTTAAAGTGAAAATCAAGTTGGCATTTCTTATAGGGTTTTAAGAAAGGAAAGCATTAACATCCAAAAACACAAAAGTTTGAGTAATCACAAGTTTTTCTAATTTCGCAGAAGTTACAAGAAAGCAAACAGGTTGCTTTCTAAATAGAAAATAAACTAAATACATTAGCTTCTGAATGAAAACCATGAATCCATGAAAGGTTCTTTGAATCTACAAGGTGATATAGGGTTCATCCATCAAAGAGAAATAATAGATGAAGTCTGAAATTTTATTAATCTGAAAAACTAAATTTCCTTGGAGGCCACTATGCATTTAAATAGTAGAAAAGAAAATCTAGGGCGGCAAGGAAAACGCCTAGAAAACTTTAATTTGCATTAATCACGTAATTAGGTGGCAAAATAGTAGTTTTTACCAAAAATTGCAAAATTGAGATAATTGCGGAAATTGAAACTATTGTCTCTAAGAGACGTCCTAAAATAGAGATGACCTTATCCTGACTTTTAAATTAAAAGTTATCAAGAAAAACCTATATTACTTAAAATAGCAAAATAATTGTTTTCGGGACCTTAATGGAAGAATTCACCTAAATTAGAATGTTGTTTCCCTTCAACCCTCCAAATTTAAGCAATTCCGACATCGTCACTTTGATGACTTCTACTAATACCTCCCCTTGATATTGCACCACGATTTTCGGCGCCTTCGCTATTCCAAAAACGCTGCTCTAGAAAGGTTTTTGATGTTTGTTCTTGAAAGCTGGAATATGTGTGAAAACACAAGAGCTGTTTAGACCCCCAAATTAAAAATTACGGCTTGGTTGATTTTACTCTGACTTAAACTAAGTGCGGAATAGAGTAAATGCGAGCGAATAAACAATAAAACTACTTTAAGCCATATTCATCAAATATCAACTATAAAATGAAAGCTAAAAGAGTAGGGAAGAAGGATGCAAACACAAGATAACTCCGAAACGTGTTATCAAAGAGGAAACCGAAAAATTCGCCAAAAAACCTCTCCACCACCTTCCAAGTGGTAAATCGATCCACTAGAGAATAAGTTGGAGTACGCAAATAACAAAATGTTAGGTTCTAAGACTTTAGGAACTAATGTATTAGAACTTCAATTTGTATTTTCTTGGCAAACCATGATCAAAACATAGGGTCTAGGTTTAGGCTTGCTCAAAGTATGTTTATTTGTAAAATTGGAATCGAGTGATTGCAGAATTTATTGGACTAAATCTGCAAGGCTCGATCGATCAAACCACGTGCAAATTTATTTTTCTGTAGAGTTCCAATTCAGCCTAAACTCTATTTAAACGTATTAGGTTTCAAGTAAAACACTCCTATATATAAAGGAAACCCTAAAATGTTTTCATAAGTTTTTTAGAGAGAGATTAGAGTGCATCTTGTGCTTTTTTTGTAGATTTAGGTTTTTGTACCCAAAAGCTCTCTAAAGGTTGCTCTTTATGCTGTGTGTGTGAATCTTCTGTGAGATCTAGGGTGTTTGCCTTCACATACACTTAGGGTTTCCAATCTCAAGATTAATGTCAAGAGTTTGGTGATCAATTCAGTTGATGATTCAAGAGCTTAAAGATACACAAGCGGGAGTGCTTGTACTTGCTGGGAATCCAAGAAAGAAGTAGTTTGTGGACTCAGAGTTATCATGTGATCGTGGTAGTAAGTTTCCTACTCGAGGTAGCAATAGGATGTTAATAGTCTAAGTCACTATTGTGTAAACTTCAATTCTTTCATAGTAGATTCGTTTTACCTTAAGGATAGCTAGATTAAATCCTCCCCAGGTTTTTTACCGGTTTGGTTTTCCTGGGTTATCATATTGTTGTGTTCTTTATTTTTTGCACTTTACAATGATATGATATTTGTGTGTTAACCTAGATTTGATAATTTGATTAAGTAATCACTTGACTAATTAACTAGGCTAATCTGGTTGTGTTTTAAGGGGTCTAAAAACAAACACAAACGACCCTCCCAACCTAGTCTACCCCATGTACTTGAGCTCTCCAAGCTCTTGCTACTAACTGAATTGACGAAGCCTTGTCTTCTCTAACTCTCCGGATCACACAATTTAGCCCGATTGCATCCACCAAACAAATGGCTTCTTCCAATGCTTCCCAGCAGCACCAAAACCTCACTTTACATTCAAAATGGTTGTAGTAAGTGTTTGGGCTATCAACCTCTCAAGGATATGGATATGGAAAGGTAGGAGTTGAGGAAAGCCATAAAGGATTGTGTAAAGGATTGTAGATATAACAATCTCTAACTCTCAAGGGTTTTATCTAGGATTTTCTCTCATAAAAGCACTCCTTACAATATGTAGGTAATAAGGGTATATATAGTGTGGGTGAAGACATGGTGTAGCAGATGCCAAAATAACAAAACAGAATGTTTCGCGGGTATGTTGCAGGAAGGCCTTACCCGTGAAATACTCATGAAAACCAGCTGTCATAACTCTTTGCATTACAGTCATGTGCTCTGCACGTGGCTCACTTTGAGGGAAGGCTTCTTGCGAAACTTCTCATGAAATCCACTTTGTCTTCAATAATGTCTTGAGTCTTCACACTCTCTCTCACACACAACCCTTACAATAAAATCCCACATAAAATACAGGGTACATATGATTGAACAAAATTACAAACAAATTTGGTACAGAATTAAAGCCAACACAGAATAGTTGTAAATTATAATTTTACAGTTCTACATCATTTTCACAAGGGGAAACATAGTCAAACCCTCCTTTAGTTGGTAAATGATATATTAGATAAATAGCACTATTGTAGTATTATACCCAAAATCTAGTTTCCATTCTAACCTGTGCTAGAAGAGTGAGGCTAGTATCAACAACGTGTCTATGTTTTCTTTCGGAAAAACCACCTTGTTTTGGTGTGTGAAGGCATGACATGCGATGAACAATTGAAAGGAAATTTTAAAAGGCGATGTCAATATACTCTCCACCTTAATTGAGTTGAAATTTTTTTATTTTTGTTGAAATTTTTTATTTTTGATGAAAATTTTTTTCAACGAGGGACTTGAAAATTTTGAAATAATGGAATACTTCACTCTTAAAAGGATATATCTACGAATATCTAGAGTAATCATCAACAAATCTATAAATAAAATATTTAACAGCTAAAGTGTAAAATTAATGTTTGTTGACATCCCATTTTGCAACCTGTATTTAATCTCACATAGAGGGTAAAAGGGTAATTTCACCTTGGAAATATGCATCTTGATTCTAGTCATTAGATCCTTAATCTCATTTCACCAAAATGATCTTAATGTTGTAATGATCAAATCGACTTGTCATAAGCCCTAATCAGACCATTAGATTGAAAGTTATCACCAAGCCAAGTTTTAATGGCCGAGATGCACTATCACAAATTGAGCCTAACTATATGTGATTATGAACAATTGATTTCAATTGGTTATAATTATAATCAATTTGAGATTAATGATGTGTCATAATTTGATTGGCTAGGACTACATTTTATGGTAAGGTTGCACATAATTAATTAGATAGTCAAACATTAATTATTCAACGAGTGATTTGTGCAATTAACAATTTCATTGATATCTCTTAGAATATTTTGTATCTATGAATGTGGTTAATTTTTCCAGAAACTAGACATCCGAGGTTTCAATTTGAGCACAAGAATGAGACAATTCTGATCAGAATTGAGTAAAATATGATTTTTTGAATTGGACTCTACAAGCTGTTACAGTAGCTACGGGAAACTGAATTTTGCTTGCTTCTCACTCCCACCAATCTCTACATTTCATGCACCCAATTTCCCCAAAGGCTAAAATAAGGTCTAGGTTCATGATTCTTTGTCAATCCCCATTAAATGACCTTCCATTCATACTTTCTCCATCACTACCATATAAACCCCCCTCTCCTCCATTCCAACATGAAAAACCCCCCTCTCTTCTCCTCTCTTAAGTTCTTGTGAAGTAGAGTAGTCTTGTCATATCTTGGTCTTCCTAAAACTCAAGGTATTGAGTGAGACTCACTCTCCCTCTCCTAGCTCTTCTTTTCCTCCACCCTTAAGACCTCCACCAAGAGTCTCCTCATCCACCGTATGGGTCTTGCATGAAGGTATAATCATTTTCCCTAACTTGTTTTTTATGTTGTCATGATGAGAATTTAAGATTAAAGCATGACAGTATTTATTTAAATTCCCTTGAATATGTTTGAATATTCTTATGTGCTTTTATGTGTTCTTCACATGTTCTTAGTTTTTCAACACATGTTCATGCATAACACTAGCTTTGATCTTAAGTCCACATCAAAAATATGAAAAAGATATTTGTTTCATAATTCTTTCAAATTCTTGAATCTAGGATATCATCATCCACACACATTCACTAGAATTTATTTTTCAATCCAAATGCAATGCTTAATAAATTGAATTGGGGTTTATCACATGCACACACATTAAATTCAACATGCAAATTGATTGATAACATATTGAATGATGTGATATGAATGTTGGCTACCAGAGTCTAGAAGACCGGTTTCACCAGGTAAGGTGGGTGTCTAACACCTTCCCACCTTGTAACATAACCTCTGAGCTTAGATCAAGGGTTGATAGATCAATGTTTATCCTTGTAATTTCAATTTCTAGATTGTAACTAGGAAACAAAGCCATGTACTTTATCTTAGATTGTATTTAAGACCAAAGCCATGTAATTTTCCTATAATCAATGTATATTCAATTTCAAATTAATAAAATGAGAAATTTTTCAATTTTGGTTTTCTTATTTATTCCAATAATTAAATAAGTGGCGACTCCATTGTAAAACCCTTAATCAGTCGAATCTCCATTTTGATAGGCAATAACACGACTCTACCCATTTACGTAGGTTTGGCCCAACATCCCAAAAAATGGGGCCGGGGGCGCGGTCTCTCAGAATGTTGCCAATCTCCTGTTGAGTCACATTAGTATGCATTTTGATCTATTAGGTCCACTTTAGCCCATTCAATTCATTTCAGTCCATCTGGTCCATTTTGGTCCATTATGTCCACTCTAATGATGCTTTAAAAGGAGAGGTTTGCGTAGAAAGAGAAGTTGCTTTATTGACAATTTTGTCACATTCTCAGTATAATGTTGGTAAGTTCTTAATAAAATTACACGTTTCTTATATGTTATTAAAGTTATATATATATATATATATATATATATATATATATTCTCTAATAGGTGATAGATTTACTTATATCTGCTTTCCCTTTATATATATATATATTCTCTAATAGGTGATAGATTTACTTATATCTGCTTTCCCTTTAGATTATTTAAGACATATAGAGGATGAATCATTTGTGAGGAGCACTAGAAAAAAATTTCATCCACATACATTAGATTATACCTTATATTATAATTAAATGTAAATGCATTATGTTTCCTTGAAAATAAAAACCTTATAAAATTTAAAACATTTTTAAATAACAACTATGGATAACTTAATTTAGAAAATTTAATATATTGTAAAATGATAAGTAGTTAGAAAATAATCACATTATTTGAAAAATGATATGGGACTAACACTTATAAGTCTTATTTATCATTTTCATTTAACAAAAACAAATTGTCAACTTTTTCTGCATTACACGTCTACAACTAGTAAAAGATAATACTTGCAACCTTATAAGGGCACATGGTGAAGTCCATACATCGGAAGAAAATGCATCTTAGATGAAGACAATTAAAGTAGCAACTTTATGACCCTTTCCTAAAGGACATGTATTTCAAAAAGGCATGGTCTTTTGCGTTCCTTTTTCATTGATAGACTTATTTGAATTAATACAACTAACTCAAAGTTGATATAAAAAAAGGTTACATTAATGCCAAATGGATGGTGTAAGTTTGAGCGATAATCCACACGAAAGCAAAAACATAAAAAATAAAAATTGCAAACTGCGCCAATATGGGCTACCATTTTTCGAAATGAATGCTTAAGGAAGACTAAGAGTAAGAGGGTTGAATGCCAGCAGATAAGCTTCCAACGGATGGATCCAAAGGGCTTGTCCACGATGTCAATAGGACTTTTGAAAGCTCGTATTTGTGTTAAGACACAAGAGCTTGTTTAGACCTCCAAATAAAAATTACGGCTAGATTGCATTTACTCTAACTTAGACTAAGTACAGAACAAGAGTAAATAAGTGCAATGAATCAATAACACTACCCTAAGCCATATTCATCCATCATCAACAATAAAATGAAAGCTTAAAGAATAGGGAAGAGAGATGCAAACACAAGATAACATTGAGACGTGTTATTGAAGAGGAAACCGAAGAACTTGGCGAAAAACCTCTCCACGACCCTCCAAGTCGAAATTGATCCACTAGAGAATAAAGTTGGAGGACACGAATAACAAAAGACCCTCTAAGCCTAGTCTACCCTATGTACTTGAGCCCTCCAAACTCCTACTACCAATTAACTTCTCGGAGTCTTGTTTTCTCTAACTTTCCAAATCCCGCAATTCAGCCCGATTGCTTCTGCCAATGAATGGGTCCTTCCAATACTTCCCAACAGCACCAAAATCTTACTTTACACTCAGAATAGGTGTTTCTGAGTATGATAAGTGTTTGGGCTAGCAACCTCTCAAAGATCTAGAGATGGAGAGGTAGGAGTTAAGGAAAACCACACGGAAATATGTAGATGATTGTGGGTATAACAATCTCTAACTCTCAAGTGTATTTTCTAGAGTTTTCTCTCAGAAAAGCACTCCTTACAATTTGTTCGTAATGAGTGATAGGCCAATAATGTATTGACTCCTTGTGATAAATTAACCGATTAATTTAGCCAAGTGAATTAATTAAGTTAATTAACATGCAAAGCATGTGGTAGCACAAACAAATCACCAATTAACTAAAGTGCAGTGGAAATTAAATTGATACGGTGATTTTTTTATGAATGGGGAAAACCTACATGGCAAAAACCCCACCCGATGATTTTAAGGTCACCACTCTCGAGAATCTGCTATTATAAAAATAAGTGGTTACAAGTAAAGGAATCTCAGTACCTTATGTCGGACCGTGTGCTTTACCGATCCATCCAACGACCAATTGGTGAAGGATGAGGGGGCACAAATCTTTTATAACATTTGATTGCAGACCAAGCCCATTGGTATTAGAGCAAATTGTGAAATCCCTCACACCTTATATCAACCTACAGTTGAACCCTTACCCCAATACCCAATTGGATTTGTTCTGTAGTGACAATCCCTCCTTTCAATGCACGGCTCTCAGTACGTGACTAACCAATAGATGCGCAGATCCCAGTATGTAACTTAATCACTAACTTGAGAAGGATGTTGGTTACAAATTTCTTCAGTTCATCACACGATGAAGATCAATAAGCTCCTTGGTCACAAAACCCTATAGTGTACAAACACAGTAGCTTCTTCAAGAAGAAGATGAACTAGGGCAAATTCTGTCTCCGACCACAATTTGCATGAACAAAACTTTGCTTCACACTTGCACAACTTGTGTAACCTTTGACGGCCGTCAAAATAATTCTTATATATGTTTAGGGTTGTGAGAAAAGAAAGCCTAAACACATACTCACGGATTTGATGAAAAACAGCTCTAAAAAACTGAGTTTTATAAACCTCGATAGATAGCCATCTATCGAGATAGCTGTTGAGCCACGGGTTGAAACAGCTTTTAAACCTCGATAGATGCTAGCGGTCGAGTTTTAAAATCTAGCACTTTTCACTTGATTCTTGGATAGACTTGCATGGTTTTAACACTTGAATTTGAAACCTTGTTCTTTGAAGTATTAAACACATCCTAGATCTACCCAATTACAAGTAAAGTGCGTTTTGTCAAAGGATTAGCCAATTACATAAAATATTTGACATATGTTCCTATCATTGAATCACATATGTCCTAACAATGAGGGTATATATAGTGTGGGTAAAAACTTGGTAAAGCAAACACAACTTTTTGCCAAACAGAAACTTTTGCGAGTCCTTCGTGGATTGGCCCTTCTCATGAGATAGTTGCAAAAATGATAGCCTGGTACGACTCTTCGTCTTCCAGTCATGTGCTAGACACGTGGCCTTTTCGCGGTTTGCTTCTCACGAGCTACTCATGAGCCAGTTGCGAAATCTACTAATTCAGCTCTTGAAGTTTGATTCTTCATTGATCTCTCACACTCATCCCTTACAAATAAACCCACATACATATAGGGAAAATGATTGAAGAAATTACAATCAAATTTGGCACGAAATTAAAACCAACACAATATAGTTGGAAATCACAACTTTACAACTTTCTTACTTGTGTTTACCTTAGTACTAATTTTCATTGTTGGCAAGAATGTATTAGAAGATGTTGAAAACAAAATCTCCAATATAATGTCCCTGCAATGTCCATCTAGTACTACAAGATTATCATCCTCAGATACAGTAAGAAGCCTAGAAGAATCCTTGAAGGGTTTTTGTCTTTAGCTATCCATACGAATGTGGATATTGAAATGTTATTAAACCATATTCCAAGGTAGTGATTGGTAGAATTTACGAGGCTAAAGAATCCAAGTTTGAAATCACTCCTATTGGAGATTATTTAGTCAGATTCTTTGATGGATTGTAAAGACATAGTGGTGTCTATGGCAAAGCCAAAATCTAAGCAAAAGCAACATAGCAAGACTAGAAGAACTAGTACTCTGGTATTTCAAACAAGTCGCATCCATGGTCAGTGAGGGTGTCCCGCAACTGGAGGATAAGGGGCACGTTAAAGGTTTGACTCCAAGATAGCAACAAAGCTGTGTTTAGACAATGATTCTGGTTTGTGAGAATGATGATTTTGGATGCCAGGAGTAGTCATTGCTTCTTTCACATAATTTGGACAGCACCCATTTTGACTACAACATGAAGGGGATTCTAGCCTTTTACCCCTATTTTTAAAAATATTTGGCAATATGCCCATGTTTTGAAAATATATAGGTTCGTGCCCCTGTTTCGAAACTCAATTTTACTAAAATCGAGTTTCAATGAAAAACTCGATTGGTTTAAAATTGAGTTATGCCCGATCAAACTTAATAAAATAAAATAAAAATTGCATGGAACTCGAGTTCCTGGAGCTCGAGTTCCATTTAAAATGCTACTATAGGGCTTTAAAATGCCACTATAGGGCTCCTTGAACCTAGTATGGGGCTTATAAAAAAAATTGCATGAAAAACGCCACTATAGAGTTTTAAAACGCCACTATAGGTCTTTAAAACGCCGCTATAGGGCTCTCTGAACTTGGTGTAGCATTTAATATTGCTATGCTCTCGTTGAGCCATATCAACAACCATGTCATTACCCTTTTTTTTCCTAAAATTCTTCCATAATTTAAAAATATTTTTTTTCTAAACTTTTCCCATAATTTTAAAATACTATTAAAAAAGGTGATTTCCAACCCTATCTACATTATAAAGCCCAATCTTACGGTAATGATGTTAATGTTGTCCATCATAAAGCCCAAACCCAAGCCAAATAGTATTTAATGCTAACCTCTCTGTGTCTCCCCTCCTTCTCCTTTTGCTCTTCCTATCTTTCACGCTTTCAAAACTTCAGAATTTCACCTTTCTGACTCCAAACTCCCTCTCTTCCCTCCTTGGTCTCTTCTGCTCCTCATTTAACAGAATCACTTCTTCGTACTTGTTCAATTGCCACTATGCTAAAAAAATCAAAATTCTTATTAGGTATGCATTAGCTCTTCCTTTTGTAATTAACATTTTGCTATTCTTTCAAGTAATTGAGCATTAATTCAGCCCTTCTTCAAATCTGTGTCTCTTGATTAATGGTGATTCTTTCTATTCCCAATCAAGAGGTTTATCATACGTTCAATTGTTGCCTATTGGAAATAGAACACCCACTACTTTCTTTTCTTTTTTTTTTTTTCCTATATATATCTGCAATTTCTCTTCCTCCATAGATAAAGAGCCTATTAGCCTAAACTATGCCAATGTAAAATCCAATCCTTCCCACCAAGAAGCCCCCACGAAATTATCAGATTTGAAGCCATGGATATTTGTCGTGGGGTTCTTAGCAAACAAATAGACCAAAAACAAAACAAAACAAAACAAAAATAAAATCTTTTACAATCAAAGACCTTCAACCTCCAAACCAAATCAAAAACCTCCCGAGTTTGATAACTATGGACGGTTCTCACAAGTTCAGATCACAGATATATATATATATATATATATATATATATATTTTGGGTACTTGCAACCATTGTTGAAGCTTCAACCACCATGAGATGCTGTCAAACCATGAGATTGCATTGCTATTTCTTCTATTCTTCTTCTGTGTCTCTCTCACTCTCGCTACGTTTTCGCCAATTTTGCAGGTCTTTGCTTGACTGTCACAATGAAGGTTTGGCTGTTGCAGACGGACTGGTTGTGCTTGACCTACTAAATGCTTAGGCAAGCTTAGTTGTGAACCACTTTATAGTGTACCAAATGTTTGCAAGCCATCAACCACTTTTTTCTTTTCTAAATTGCCTTGGGCTTGTGTTTGTACTTGATCAATTTTTTAATGGGCAGACAAACCAATGTCCGGCCCTCTTCCAGTTTTTGTAATTTTTTTTTTTTATTTTAAATTTTATAAATGATAAATGGGGTTGGACATAATAAAAAGAAGGGAAATGTTAATGGATGCCCTAGAAACAATGATTAATAATCCATTTAAAGAAAGTTTTTATGGGAAAAGAAAAAAATAGCAATTAATGTTTTGACAGCTTTTTACATTCCCATAAAAGTGGTGTCAAAACATTCCTTAAATGAATTGTTAACCATTACCCTAAGGGCACTTATTAACATGAGCCTAAAATGAATATTGGGTAATCAAATGGGCTAGACATGATTTTTTTTTTTTTTTAAAGATGATGTAGATAAAGACTTGAATAAAAATAGTTGCATATTAAACTCTAACAAAAAGTTTAAGTATATTAATTTCATATATATATATATATATATATATATATTCATTGTTTGAAATATAGACATTTATATTTATTTGAATTATTTTAGTCAATTTTTATATTTTTACTAATTTAATATATTTATTTATTTTTAAAATTATTATTAAATTAATTATGACGCTATCACGGTTTGACTTCAATTCAACCTCAGTCCACTCTAAAAAACCTTGAACCTCTCCCTTTTACTTTTTTTTTTTAACAATTCGGGTTTCAAAACCATCATTTGTATAACAAATCGGAGAGAAAATTAAGGAGAGAAATCATAACTTTTCTTTTCTTTGTTTCTCATGAAAAAAGTATATGGGAAAATGGTTTTTTTCCCCCAAATTCTGTACGCTGTGGTTGGTCATGATTATTGAGAGTTGGAGTTGTTTGGTTGTTGACGATAAATGGGTCATGAATGTTTTTAGGGTTTGAGAAGATAGTTGTCAATTGGAGCTTGTGTGTGTGTGTGTGTGTTTTATTTATTTCACTCTTTGTATTGGAATAGTTGTTACATTGTAGATATTGCATATATTCACCAATTGTAAGAGATAAGGTCCCAAAATTTGCAGATTTAATTTTTAACTTGTCCCAAAGAAAAATTATGTATTTCTTTTAATAATTAAACTATTGTTGATATCATATTTTGTCCAACCTCGATTTGCGTGCCAAACCTTGGAAATCCAAAAATATTATTTTCTCTCCATGGGACCGCGAGAACATCCTGAATGACATGGCACAACCCATTCGGACACCGGTGCACCCAAAGTGCCTTTTTTTAGCAAAATGACCAAAATGCCCTTGGTCAACCCTAGGTTGGCTGAAAGTCAAATAAGGTCAAAATCCACTTGAAATATCACTTTTCATAGCTTTACATCAAACCCATGCTTCTCGGAGATTTTTGGCAACTTTGACGAAGTTTGACCCGAAGTTGACTCCCAATGGACCCCGGAAACCCTAATTTTAATCTGGTCATTAAAATAGGTTTAGAAGAATGCCATTGTGAAGATAATCAAATTCTCTTTCCAACGACTATTCATGGGTTGAAATTGGAGTTAAAACGGGTGAGATATTGAAAAAATCGTGAAAAGCGCGTTAGCACGCTTCCTAAGGTCATAACTTTTGATCCAATTGTTTGAATATTAATTTCTTTAGTTTTCTGAAAACTAGACATCCAGAGCTTTCTAGGGACATCAAGATCGTGTCAATCTATGTCCGGGAAGACCTCCAAATGCATGTTCAAGGGAAAAACTGAAAAAGTGCAGAGGACCCGGCACACCTTGCAGGTGCGCTGGCCCCGAAAAGTGTGCCAGGACCTATAAAAGGCTCTTGGCAGCTCAAAATTGAAAAATTATGCTTTTGGGAGCTGTTTGGGAGTTGTTTTGGCGTTTTTTGGGCATTTTTCCTCTCTTCCCAACACATTTCTCCACCAAAAGTGCAAAAAATAAAAAAATAAAAATACATCAAAGCCTCTTAATTCTCCTTTCTTCACCAAAAATACAAGGTATTATTCTTATATCCAATCTTGTTTTCCTTGGTTCTATACGTTGGATTTGGGGTTTAGGGGTGTGGATGTAGCTTTTTAGCTACTTTCCACACCCCTAACCTTCTAAATCTTTTCCTAGTATTTATCTTGCTCTTTTTGCCTTAATAACATAATTTGTTGATCTCCTTAGTATGTTTCTTGCTTTATCTTGCTCCTAGCATGTTCTTAGTTTAGATCCATGTTCTTCCATGCTTGATTATGTGTTATTTGTCTTGATCTACATGCTTTATGCTTTATGCCATGCTTTCTATGCTTAGATCTTTTCTTTCCTATGTTTTTGATGTTTAGATCCACATACTTCCATGTCTCATACCATGTGTTTGTGCCTAGATCTATCCTTCCCATGTGTTGTTTGGCTAGATCCACATGATTCTATGCTTGCTTACATGTCTATTTGTCTTTCCTATATACTTTATGCTTTATGCCATGTTTTCCAATACTTTGTTATGCTTTTTGCTCTATGTCGACGTTAGGGTTACTTGCTCACGTGCTTGTATGATGTTGTTGGCTATGCCTTACTTGGATCTATGTGTTTATGTGCATATTTCCGTGCTATATGGTTAGATCTTTGTCTTCACATGCTTATATGCTTGGATTCATGTTCTTCCATGTTTATGTGCTAGGCTTGTACATGTTGATGTGTATGTTTCTATGCCTATGTCTAGATCTATGTTTTCACATGCCTATGTGCTTGGATCTATGTTCTCTACAAGCTTTATACTATCTTCTATGTGCTTGTGTGCTCCATGCAATGTTTGTGTGCCTAGACCTAGGCTATGTTTGTCATGCCATGTGATATTGTAGCCTTTTTGTCGCTTTTGTCTATCTTTCTTATGTTTTGGCCATTCGGTAGGATTTAGATCTTGACCCCTTCATGGTCTTGATCGTCATCTGTACTCCTTGGCCCATATCAAAGGGTTTGATCACCCCTATTTGCATGTCTATGCTTGCTTACTTCTCTTTATGCTTGTGTTAGCCTCTCTAGTTCTAAGCTTTGCCACGCTTGATGCCCTTAGTGGGTTCGTGGTTGTGTGGTTGCATCCGATACCCATGAGGCTTTGTTCGGATGTAACCACTTGGGATGCATCTTCATGATGCCAGTTGCTTCATGCATACCTTTTCCCTTTTTCGCTCCGTGCGATAATTATGCTTGCTATGCTTTTTTGCCACCCGTTGGCTTTCTATGCATCTTTACATGCTTGCTTACACGTCCATGCATGAGTCTTGCTTGCTAGTGTGTCATCCATGCTTCAACACAATGAAGTTATGGACATTTGATCCAAACCTACATTTGTCCCTCGCGAACACCACCTGTTGTTTGCTTTCTTGCTTGTATGCTTGCTTTCTTGTTTCTTTGCTTGCTTCGCTTGTATGCTTGTCTACTTTATACCCATTGCACATTATTTACACATCTCTATCTTTCCATTGCTTGTCTGCTGGTTTCTTATCTTTGCCTTTACATGTACACACATGGAGCGAGGACGCATGGAGCTAGGGCACGGTCTCCTAGGTGCAAGCAAAAAGCGCGAGCATGTGGATATAAGCCAAGCGGCTGTGTTCAATATGTTTAGGGGTCTAGCCTCTCCCATTTGGTTATGTACTCTTTTAAACCCCCTTCCCTCGCCCTTCCTTTCTCTCTTAGATGGGTTGTATTAGGTATATCATGCCATGTACCATTCGTCCTCATCTCTAGAGTATGGCGACCCCCGTTTACTTTCCTACACCTATATTTTGGGTCATGCTCTAGGGATGTAGGCATTTACTTTCCTGCTCTGTGTGCTTGCATTGTGCATGATGTATGTATATATATATACCTGCTCGCCCTTTTCGGTGTGATTGTCACAATCCATGTCACCTAAGGCAAAGTGATGCCAAATTTCCCGCAAAAGTAAGGTGACTTGTCACCGGATTTTCCTTGTGGAAATCTAGTATTTTGCCTGAATGCCTTAGGAAAGCATAGTTTGGAATCACACCCTTTTAAAAGCCAAACCTCAAAGCCCTCATGCATGCAAAGCCTTGAAAAGCCAATGCCAAAATCATGTTTTTTACTGCCAATTTTCGAAAATTAAGGTTTTATCAAAACAAAGGACCGTCCTTGGACAAGCCTTGTTGGGTGCCTAACACCTTCCCCACACGTAACCAAACTTCCAGACTTAAGAATCAAGATTTTTTTCCATCCACATTAGATTAGGAAAAATGCCTTTTTTCTTAGCTTAGGATTGGTAATAAATCAACTAGAAATAGGTGACCAATCACACCTTAGAAAAACTCAATGACTGGTGGCGACTTCACTTACATTTAGTAATCACTTAAAATTTGGCCAAGATTCCTGTCATACGTCCAAAGGTAGACCTACCTTCCTCCACCGAGAGAGAGAGCACCCGAAGCTCAGCACAATCATTGAGAGGGGCCTCCAATGGGCCCCGCGTGTGCAGATGCGTCACCACAGCTAGTGGTCGAACGAAGGCCCCGATGGTTCTCCATTCTAGGCCGGGCGTTGACAAGTACTATACAATGAACAAATAGAGGGATTATGATATTGCATATATTTAAATTATAGGTGGACAATTTTATCTAAACAAAAAAACATGTCTCATTTATAGCTTTGTGCACAAAAAGTGTAATGTATTCAAAAAGTATAGCAAATATGCTCTTGCAATCCTGCTTTGTTTTTGAGTAGCTATTTGTTTATTTTATTTTGGCCATACAAGGAATGCACATTGCGTTGAAGTGTGCATTGCCATTTGTTGTTGGACTAATACATTTTTCGTATAAGGTTTTGTAGTTCTATTTTAAAGATCAATGAGCACTAGCCTTTTTAGATATTGAATATAGACTTCCAAAGATATTCATGCTATTTCTCTACTTGAAATTTCCAATGTTGTATGAAATTGGTAATTCTCTTTAAGGAGGTGAATGAATAGCTAGCCAAGGAAAGACAAAATGTGGCCTTGAGCAAGAGAATATTGTTGAACCATTCAAAAGGAATTGATAAGGATAAATATCTAATACTCACAAATAAGGATAAATATGATACTAATAAATGCATTTATTTCATTCTATATATATTAGCTCCTTAACATTTGGCACATACATTGTAATTAATAGCATAAAACTTAAAAGTATAATATCGTTTATTTTAAGAATATTATCTTAAAATTTAAGTTTTAATATTACAAGTATTACATTTATATTCATAAAGAAAACAAGAATCTATTACAATTCTAAACTTACCTATAAATACTATATAACTGAAGCCGTGGACTTTATGTTGACTTCATGAGAGCTTGCCAAATCAATTTTGCAAGCCTCACAAAGTTATACCTCAGGTTATTTATTTATTATTTTTAATGTTTATTTTTAGCTCCCGGTTGCTCCGAATTTTCTTTTCCATTCTTTCTCTCTATTACCAACCTATAAAATCGATCACTTCCCCTCCCTTAACTAAGCCAAAACCCACACTAGATTCATCATTCTCTCAAGCCCCAACCAAAAGATGCAAAGAAAGATATGGGTCTAACTCCTTTGTTGAAAATGCACTCTATACTTCGCCTTCTGCTTATTCTAAATCTCGAAGACTCTTCTTCTTCTTCTTCTTCATCAAAAACAAAGGATTTTTTTTAAAGGCTGAGATCAATCAATTGTTGAGTCTAATCATCTTTCTTTGTGAACTTTTAGCAATGCCTCTGATATTGATCATTAATATAGATCTGCTATGTTGCTCAAACCTTGAATTAGTTTTGTGCCTAAAACTTTGGTAAATTAGAAGAAGTTTTTTTTTTTGTTTTTATTTTTTGTTTTTTGGCATATAAT